>NW_025804575.1:0-13031 GCF_014805685.1 Silurus meridionalis | reverse complement strand
GAGGTAGCAGAGCTAAAGATGTTGAGGTTTTCGTTGGGAGTGACGAGGATGGATAAGATTAGAAATGAGTTTATTAGAGGGACAGCGATGTAGGATGTTTTGGTGACAAGGTGAGGGAGGCGAGATTGAGATGGTTTGGACATGTGCAGAGGAGGGACATAAATTATATTGGTAGAAGAATGCTGAGGATGGAGCCACCAGGTAGGAGGAAAAGAGGAAGGCCAAAAGGAGGTTCATGGATGTGGTGAGGGAAGACATGCAGGTAGTTGGTGTAAAAGAGGCAGATGTAGAGGACAGGGTGGTGGAGACGGATGATCCGTGGCGACCCCTAATGGGAGCAGCCGAAAGAAGAAGAAGAAGAAGAAATCTGAAAAGAAGTGTGTAATTATTACAATGATCATTTTGATATAATTTGTATGAATAGCATTTATTGATTTATTTATATTTCACAGCTGGATTCAGTGGTGCTTCCAGGTTCATTGGCTTCAGTAATCCTTTAATGACGTGGCCTGATGCTCGGACTTACTGCCAAACTTATCACACAGACTTGGCCAGCTGCCTTAACAGTGCAGACAATGACCTATTGGTGGCGATAAAGGTTGTCCAGGGTGATTCCTGGATCGGCCTACACAGAGACATGGACATGTGGAAGTGGTCAGATGGAAGAACTGCATCAGACACGTCACAACCCACGACTGCTAAAAGACCTGGAATCGATGCTGCACAGCACAAACACAACAAAACACAATCCCTCATCGCTTGTGCATTGGAAACTCTTCATGATGCCAGTTATGATTTATTATCTACTAACTGGGTTTCTGCACTACTTAAAGGGAGTTGTAAACTTCCTGGTCTGACAGATGAGGAAAAATTGGTCACATCTGTGTTTTGTAAACAAGGTCAGTTATTATCTTCTGTTTTATTTAGTGTGCACAAAATTCAAACAACTTTATTGTTTAGCTGTGGATTTGAGTTTTCTCATTTGTAAAAGTGAATTCAGTGCCCTGATGTTCTAATTCTAAATCTAAGTCTAATAGTTTTCCTAAACCTGGTCTACAGTCAAGTCTTAACTCCTTAATATTTGTTTTATATACATGATTTGAGGACATGTGATTTAGTTGGATATTGGATGATCCTTTTCTTTTGTCTTATTTAGTCTTTAGCAGAGACGTTTTTGTCTGTGATTTTGGACAAGATCAAGCAGAGAAACAGTCTATGAGACATGAACTCCTGCAGTCTCTCTGTAGGGGTTATGTAGCCTTATGTGAACAGTGAGGAGACTCTCATAAAGCTCATGCTCAAAACAGTGGAGATGATTGTGACATTTAAGTCAGTGATTTTCTAAGTTTAATTTATATTTTTCCAGTTAGATTTTGAGAGATATGTTTCTATTTATGCACATTGGACATCAACCTTCTCAGCAGCAGGTTCCATAGTGTAGCGGTCATCACGTCTGCTTTACACGCAGAAGGTCCTGGGTTTGACCCCCAGTGGAGCCATGCCCTTGAGTCTCTGATTCTAATTTTGGAATGCTTTTCCTCCATTTCTGTTTCAACCACAATGCAGAAACATGCAAAACTGTTTATTTCCAGGATTGAGTAACAATTTGTGAGTAATATATAAACCTCACTCATGTTTGCAACCTGCATGGTTCCACTGGAAGGACCTTCTGTGTGTAAAGCAGATGTGACGACCACTACCCTATGGATCCACACAATCATCTGCACAGCATAAATGAGCAGAAATAATGATTCAGGCAAAATGTTTTCCAGATTGCAACTATACAGTTTTGGGAAACTTGTTCCCAATGTACCCTCAGCTTTCTGTTCTCGGTTGAGAGGAATACAAGTGCTTTTCTAATACTGTATGAGAGTGTGATCTGGAGTCTGTGCAGCGGCTGCTGTTCTCACTCTATTTATTCCAGCTCTTTTTTAAAGTCGTGTTACATCCTCGATGACTTCAAACTTTACTCTTTACACTATTAATACAATTCTAAAATGAATTGTATTGATTTGTATGAATCATCTTGTATGAATTGTATGAATGAAGAATATTAATACATTTTATTCACTCTATGGTGCTCGGTGGTCGGATAAAACACACAGCACACATTATGACGTCCACTGCAAAAATATCCGTCAAATAAAGAAATAAAAGCATGATTTAAGAAGAAACTCTACAGACTAGAAACAAGTCAAATGATTTGCCAGTGCAGTAAAATAATTACACTTGGTAAGATTTCTTGAAATAAGAAGTGATTAAAGCGATGCTGCAGCACTCGTGTGTCTGTTTTCTGAAGCAGCTTCCCTGACGCACAGCACGAGGACTCGACTTCTTTGATGGACCCTTGTGAGGTCTGTTCTGAGTGGAACACGTCTTGAAAACCTCTTTATGACCCGGACCACTGTACTGTAACTCAGTGTCAGGATGTTACTGATCTTCTTATCGCCGGCATCATGGTGGAGTCTCCTGTCATCAGAGAGTCTTTACCATGAGGTGCCGTGTAGAACATCCAGTGGTCAGTATGAGAGAATTGATTAACAGAATATAAGATTTTTCTCCAAAGTTTAAATAAAATTGATTTTTTTTCCATTTGATGAATTTTAAGTTCATTCATTTTTCATTCATGTATTTTTGCTCTTGTTGTGAAGTGAAGTTTGTGTCATTGCTGCTACACTGTGCATCTGAACGATCACGACTCAAATCTCACAATAAACTTTAGGGTTTTATCACATTTTCTACTTTCATTCATCTGATTGTCTCCCCAGTGTCCAACTGCTCCATGGCTTTGTGTATCAGTCACCTCACAACTATAGCAAAGAGTTTTTATTATTGACCGAGTAAATTCCAAGTGATTCAGTGCTTATGCTCAGAGACTGACCTGATTTTTTTCAACTACTGCTGAATGTTTGTTTACATTCACAATATTCATTATTATCACATTATATTCCACATGGATTGTGCAGTACAGTGTACAAGTTGTTAATAACATTCTTGTGTATGTTTCTATTTTCTTTATAGTAATTCATCTTTCATATAATAATATTGTATTGTGCTCCTTTTATCAGTGGTCCCCAAACAGACTGCCACCAGTCCGTGAGTCAATTGTTAACCGCACAGAAAGATAAGCGTGTAAATCTGCATATAATAATAATAAAATTAATCATTTAAAAATAAAGAAATATGTTTAAATGTAGACCTTAGGTACTTAAGCATTTGTGTTACTGTATATATATATATATATATATATATATATATATATATATATATATATATATATATATATTATATATATATATATATATACTTTATATGTATTTATTTTAGTTTTAAACATATTGATAGTCATTTTATTTATTTTTGTTGTATTTTGATGTTTACAATTTCATTTTAGTAAATTATGACTTTATGTTTTTAATCTAATACACAGTAAAAGCCTTGATATTTATAAATGTGTATTTAAAGTTAATTAAAATTAAAATATTTAGGCTGTAATACTGCACTGTATTTAACTAATAATATTATTATTATTTATATATTGTTATAATTTTAAATGTACTGATAGTTTTTATTTTGATTCTTTATATTTTGAAGTTTTATTTCAGATTAGTTTCAGTTAATTTTTTTTGTATTTAATTTTAGTCTACCAAACTACAAAAATCACTCAGTGTTGAATTGAGGTTTTGGACATTTATTCCAGCTCATAAATCCTATAAAACATGCAGCATTAAACATGAACTTCCAGCAGATGAACATCTCATAATACTGTCTGGAAGTGAGAAATGTACAGGTTGTTTTACTCCATACACATGAACTTACTTTGATCAGAAACACAATCATACTCCAAATCAATTAATCAATAAAGTCAATAAAAGAATCCCAAACTGCTGTGTGTCTTGTCCTCGCTATTAATGACGTCATTAGAGCTCCACTACTTCTAATGACCTGCTGTGACAGTGAGCTCTAATACACATCACACTGCCACCTACTGGTCATTTATGATTCTGCAACATTCATAGAGTCACTCCGGTCAACTTCCGGTTCTCAACTCGGATTCACTCGCTTTATACACAGTTTACAGCTTTTTATCTTATTTATGACTGTAATATCGCTCTTCTCTCAGGAACAACAGAAAAGCTGTGAAGACATGATATTTTATCCGCTCTTTACCTCTGTAATGTGCGCATGCGCATAGTGTCAGGTTAAGAGAGACCGGGTTACGTACAGACGGAGGGCGGGCATCTCCTGTGACGTCACAGTAAGGCAACGTCTATAATTGGGAACGTCTCTGTTTCTCTCATTTCCGAGGTTTTTGCTTGTGAGTAAAGAGGCATAAACATGGAGCTCTTCAGAAGGTTGAGAGAGTTTTTCAAACCAGAAGAACGAAGAAAACTAAGCAGATTGCTGAAATGAAGGAGAAGCTGGAACACATGGAGAAAGTAGTGAAAGACTTGGATGCATTTTCTCTTCTAATGTTAGAGAAGATAACAGAAGAGAAAGAAGAGAAAGCCATTCTGCTACAGACGGTGCAAAAGCTGGAGGCTACTTTGGCTTCTGAGCGAAAGCAGCAGAAACAGGATATAACTGAGAGAAGCCAGAGCTGGGCGAGAGAACAAAACAACTGGAGGAACGTGTTGCTCAGCTTGAGGTCACTTTGGATCAGACCACCATGGAGCTCCAGTCTTCCCTGAAAATCAATGAGGAACTGGAGAAAACTGTGGACTGTGAGAGAGAGAGCTGGACCAGAGAACAAAAGAAAGTGGAGGAACATGTTGCTCAGCTTGAGGCCACTTTGGAACAGACCACCATGGAGCTCCAGTCTTCCCTGAAAATCCTTAAGGAACTGGAGAAAAATGTGGAATGTGAGAGAAAGAGCTGGACGAGAGAGCAAAAGAAACTGGAGGAACATGTTGCTCAGCTTGAGGTCACTTTGGAACAGACCACCATGGAGCTCCAGGATACTCAGAATCACTGTGAGAAAGTAAAAAATAGTGCAGAGCAGGAGAGAGATCATTTGATCAGAGAGAAAGAGCGACTGGAGGAACGTGTTGCTCAGTTTGAGCCCACGTTGGACTTTAAAGAAAAACAAGAGGACGAAAGAGAGAAAACTAAACTTGACATAGAGGAGAGGAACAACTTACAGCTTCAGACCAACAGGGGGCTCCAGGATACCCAGAATCTCTGTGAGGAAGAAAAGAAGACTTCAGAGAATAAAACAGATCATTATATGAGAGTCCGAGAGCGATGGGAGGAAATTGTTGCTCAGCTGAGACAAGAAAACCTTCAAAAGAAAAGGAGAAATAGAAAAAAAAGAAGAAGACAAGAGAAACAGAGAGTCTGAACACTTTTACTACAGCGAGACACAATAAACACTATTAAATAAATAAAGATTTTGAATTTCAATCATGTCTAATGTCTCTTCATCACAGAGAGCATTCAATGATGGTATTTTTTTTCTTGAAATCCACTTTAGTAAAGTCAGTGATGTTTGATGTCCTTAAAGAAAAGGAATTTGACAGAAACTGAAGTTGAGGTATTTTCTTGCAGCTTTAGTGCTTTGTTCATTTTGAGCTCTGAAAGCAATATAGCTGACAGTTAATGTGGGCAGAACCTGATTCACTTAAACATCTGTACTTTATAATTAATCACATGGATTGGCACAAGAAAGTGGATGATCTTTCAGCAGTTATTCTGACAGGGTTAACACTGGATTCACCTCACAACACCTGAACACTACTGCTGGATGGAGCAGCGGGTGCCGAGCGGCGGTTGGTGAATGGAGGGTGGAGCCGGGGAAGCAGCGGTGAGAAGCAGATCTGTGGCTGATGGGACTAATCAGTGTGCTCTGTTTTAGTGACTGGTGACGAGGAGAAAAAGGAGAAAGACACGAGCAGAGCTGAGCACGTGTGTGTGTGTGTGTGTGTGTGTGTGTGTGTGTGTGTGTGTGTGTGTGTGTGTGTGTGTGTGTGTGTATTGGTCCTGTTGACTTCAATAGTAAAAAATGTAGACCTGAGATTCTGATTATTGGTCTTTTATTACCCATAAGGCAGTGGTTTGTAACCTTTTTTGAGGCGTGACTCATTGTTTACATGAAGAAAACACAGTGCATGTAAGTGCGGTCTCAGGACCCCTGCAGTAAGTGTGCTGTGTGCATGTGATTGATGAATGTGCAGGTAGAAATTCAACTGAAACTGCATTCAATCTGGTTGATTATCAAGCAAGTTATTTTTTAACTACATTTAAGTTCCCTGTTATAGGATAACTTGCAATTTTGTAAATTCCAACTGTATTTTCACTAATTCCTGTTAATACCTAAATATTCCTGATAATTCATATGTGAAGTTTCAGTCTTGAAAATTCCTGCAACCACATTCCTAGGAAATACATGAGCTGTTCCTTGGTCTTGGGCACAGGGATATTTTGCCTGCCTTTTTTTTTCTTTTAAGTTTTACATTATTCTGATATCAGATGCCCCAAGAAATTGCAGTTTAGACACAGAAGCTTTGTGTATGTGAGGATCCTCTATAATTATTTGGAGAAAGAGTCTGGTGTCATTATGCCATGGCTTGGGAAGTCGGATGTTGTTAATAAATGTGAACTGATTTAATGTCATACAGTGTGTCTGTGTTCTACATTACAGTGGGGTCTGAGGTTCGGTTCCCAGCGTGTTGTTTCCTTACATTTTTTTATCCAGGGCCCAAAATCTTTCCACTGATCTCTCACACATTTAGAAAGTGATCTATGCAGAGCTGAACATCTCACCATGAATAGTGAACAACCTCATGCATCATTTTCTTTTTCCACCTCTTCTATTTGTTTCAATTTTTATTTAAGAATACAATACAATACAATACAAAATAAAATACAATACAATACAGGTGTGAATCTACCTGTCATGAGGTTTGTGAATGTAAATTTACAGATCATTGACAAGACACCTGTCAGTCAAGATATACAGGTGAATGACAGGTGTCTTGTCCAACCATTGATAAGTTTACATTCACAAACTATACCTACCTTCCGGTTTGTCTGACTTGTCGCTGTGTTTTCGGATTTGTTAATGTGTTTCGTGCAATGATTCAGACAAACTGGAAAAGGTAGGTATAGTTTTGTTTTCTGCAGACTTTCCTGAAGCCCTAAATTAATAATGGTCATAGTGACATTGGTAACATTGCATTAATGTAATAATATCTGATAGCCATTAGAGGGCACTCTCGTGCTGCATGTGGGTGTGTTTGCAGTGTGCAGAGTAAACGAGTAAAAACGCTGCAGTCATGTCTCCGGTTCTTTCTCACTTAACGGGAAAATATGTGTTTTATAGCATAATGATGCAAACATAACAGTATTTACATTCATCACATTACTGTGCTGAAAACAATACAAATTAAATAAAAAGAAGAAAAAGTGTAGAAGAAGAAAAGCGGACAAAGACAGAGGTAATGTGATGTAATGAATGGTGATGATCATATAAATAAACTCAGTTTAGTAAAAGTTTGTAAACAAACTTTATATTGGTCCAGTTTTAAAGTTTATTCTAAAAGTTATAAATAGTGTAATAATGTCTGGGTTTCCAGAGATCCGTGATTTAGTAACATTTTAATTTTGTTTTGTCACATGATACGTTTTAACAACATTTGACTCTATAGTTGTGTAGAATTTGGGGATTTGTGGTATTTGTAATTGAGTGGTTAATTCGATAATGTTTGTTTATAACTTGGCTTATTAAAAAAAAAGCAACATTTGATGTAAAATTCCCTTTAAAAGCGCAGTACAGTGTAATTCATCGTGATACCGCTAGAGGGAGCTAAAGTTTAGTAGAACATTACTGCCACCTACTGGACATCGAACACTTTTTAAAATGAAGTGGAAGATTAAACAGTACTGATATGATAAAGAAGTGTTTAAATAAAGACTTTTATGTGCAGGAAGACCAGATGTAATTATTCCTACTGTTTGTGTTTCATTTATAATGTTAGACAGCACCTATATTTTATATTCGATCAGATATCAATGTTTGTTTGTTTTTAAAGAAAAAAATAATAAATGCTTTTATTTCACCACACACTCATTAACAAGACAATGTAGTTATGAACAAATTTTCTTTACAAAACACAGGAAGCTGAAAGCAGCTGAGATGTAAATATCAGAGAGAACATTAAATATGATGTCAAATGTAGTGACAGACATTTTCATGTTGTTCTAATCAACAGTATTGGGTGACCTACGTTCCTGTGGTGGTGAACATGACTGCGAGTTCTCCAGAAGAACAAATGCTGGTAATGTACAGTTCAAACACACACTGTTTTCACACAGAATAAACTAAAGCCCATCACTTCCTCATCACCTAAACACACTGTTCATTTAGATTTTACTTGAGCCAAACGTGCTCATTTTGTAAACTCCTTGATCACTTACTCTGTCTTTAAGGGAACTAAACAAAGAGGAATGAATGAAAAGTGGTATCCAATCTGTGATATTATTGGGGACCTGATTATGGTTCAGAACGATCTATAAAACATAACTGACTACTAAAATCAGATTGTCAAAATGTCCATATAGAGGAGTATGAGCGCAACTGGCAACATCTAAAGGCCACAGCTCTGATTTGATTAAACAGAGTGAAGGCTATTCATGAAGTATATCAGAATTGTACAAATCAATTAAACTACTTACTCTATGAACTCTATTTAAACAAAATCATTACTGAGTTTGGACCAAAATGATATCTGTATGCTAATGTGTGCTAATCAGGAAATACGTTCTACCTACCTTTCCTAGCCTGACTTTAAAATCCCACCCCTGTCTGGCCTGCACTTCCCTCACTCTGCCCTGTCTTTCCCTCCTGCATTGCCTGAGTTTCTCTCACCCACATTACTTCACCTACATTACCATACCTAACTGTGCTATATGGGATGTTCTACTATAATGATCAGGCCGGTACAACCAGACTCCATTCCCAATGGTCCCTCCACTGCAGCAACATCCATCTACCAAGAGGAAGAGGAAAACGGTGCGTGTGCTTACTCTTTGTTTCAGTACTGGTTCATTTACTGAGTATATGAGCCTCAATTATTATTTTTTTAGATTTTTGACTCGTCTAGTCTGTGATTTAATTGCTACTGTCTCTGTTGTCTACAGATGAACAGCTTGAGAGTTATTCAGTAAAATCTGCTGCATTAGATGGCGCTGAAAAGTCTACCTCTTCAGCTGAGCCCGGTCCTGCACAAGCCGTCACACCAAAGCCAGATAAAACAGAGCCTGTGCACGTGCCCCCAGAGGTTCCAGCTTCTGCTCTATTCACCATCGATGAGCCGAAACAGACACGGCTCCTCGACTCCCAATCGCTCAGAGAGGTGAGTTTAGGCTCGTCGCTGTCCCTGCACGTGACTAAATTAAACGTAGTCCAGCATTTTCCAACATGTTTTAATTAAGACGTTGCAAATGGTTAAACTGTTGTGCATGTTAAACGTGTTGACTACAAAAGTAGCCTGAAAGAACTCGTAAGAGTCGTACTTTTTAAATACGTTTTCTACAAATAAAAGAATTCAACATCTTTACATTTCAATATGCAATATTATCTTTGGTAATATGCGTATAAAATCTCACATAATCCCTCCTTTTCCCAGCTGCCCTTTGACTTTCATTGTAATCGAGTCATGAGTAAAGTTTTCTGCTCGTCTCAATAAACTAGGAGGCATGTTAGCTCTTGGTTGTAGTTATTGCACATGGACTACAAATCCTGTAGATATAAACTGAGGTGCAACACTGGAGTATTTCTTTAAATAACTATATATAAAGATAGAAATGCTGTCGTTCACTTCGGTGAATGTGTGAAACCTACATTTACACTACAAATTCACAGTAATCCTGGTGTTTTATTATTAATTGGGTGTGTTTGTGTGTTAGGATAAGCCAGAGCTCGCTTTCCAGCAGTCTGACTTTGACCTTAAGCCAGTCTCAACCACAGTCGAGAATTCCAGTGTGTCTCCTGTGATTGTGGAGCATCTGGCTTCAGCAGAAACACCAGCAGATGAGATCGAGCGCAGGAAGCCGAGCGCAAGAACGAACCCGAGCCCAGCTCTGAGGATGAAAGCAACGATGGGGTCCTTTCACCTGTCGAAGAGCCCAACAACACCACCATGCACAGTGAGACCTACTTCTTCTGACTCGCACACTTCATCATGTTTTCACTACTTTTCATGTCTGCTTTTGCTCGTTCCTTCCTCAGAGCCAGAGATGGAGAATAAGAGGATACAATATAGTAGAGACTTTCTTTTGAGCATCCAGTTCATGCCTGATTGTATGCAGAAGCCAGAGGGGCTTCCATCCATACCTGATGTGGTGCTACACAAGGTAAGCCTCCTGACATGTGGGCTTTATTTCAACTTAAAAACCAAATAAGGAATATTGTTTCACAGATCATTGCTTCACTCTCTGCTTTTACAGTGTAACCAAAATAAGTTGCCACCGGACCCACAGGGTCTCAGCTCCAGAGACTCAAATATCTCAAATATTCCAGCAGGAACTGGAAGCAGCTGTTTCAGTAAGCATCGTTTCTCTCAAGAGGGCTTTCTCTTCATTTTCCCACAGAATAAAATCAAAATCTACTGAATTTGCAAATGAAGCTCTTGAACCCGTCCTTCTGTAAAATTTCTATGGTATCTTCATGTGTAATATTTGTATTTTTTAATTGCACAGATTTTTAGTTTTTATGATGATTGACTTTTCCAGGCCAGTAATCGTGAGAGGCTTCAGGACGAGCTGGAGGAGGCAAAAACAAAGCTCATGAAAAACCAGGGTAACGTCAAGTTCATCGGGAGCTGTTTAACGAGTCCATCATTCATAACCACGTGGTAAAACTGCTGAAACAAAATGAAGAGGAAAGTCTCGAGTGCCTCTCTATTCTCCTCACCACCGCCGGCTAAGAGATGGACTTTAAGAAGGCCAAGGTAAACAACCAAAGACGCCATTGTAGAGCATTTTCATTGTTCAGGATTGTTCTAATTACCATCCTGCAAAGTTGTACACTATTATACCTTTAATGTAGCATATTGAATATTCATTCCAATAAGATTTAAATAAGATTTATTTGGGACCGAATTTCGGGGGACGACGGCTGAACTGGAAGAACGGCTGCGATGGAGAAACTAGCGCTAGAGCCACATCCGGAGCATCAGGTGAGTCTGTAGTGAATGTAGTCTGTGTCCTTTTTCAGCTCTCTCCTGTGTTCATGTTGTGAAAAGCGAGTTGTGATTGTAGGTGTTGTTCTTGAAACTTAATTCAGTTTAATGCATGAGCATTTTTAGTCATGACACATCATGTCTCTTGTGTTTCAGTAAAACTGGACGCAGTGCCAGACTCGACTACAAACAAGCCTGCGCTATCAGAGGAGGAAATGGAGAAACGCTCTAAATCCATTATTGAGAAGTTTCTACACATAAATGATTACAGAGTAATGATCTCATGCAGTGACCTGGACCACGCTGGGCGAAACCAGATCACACGTGACCATCTGTTCCATCAGCTGCTGCAGGCTGGGATCCTCTCCACATCTCAGTTTTTTAAAGGGTGAGTAACATTCCTGCACCACACAGCTCCGTCTCCCACTGGTGCCAGAGACACTACTGTCTGCGTCATGAGATGTCCTCAGCTTGATGACATATTTACACCCAATGGGGTTATTGTTAGCATTATTATGAATACGCTTGCGTTTACATTTGGTCATTTTTTGGGGAATTTTATAAGAGAATCAGAATCCTTTAATAAGACTTTTGTCTGTGTTTTCTTTTTGCTCTCTTTCCCCCCATTTTCTTACCTATCCTTGTTTACACAGGTTCTCAGAAACCCTCGAGATAGCAGATGATATGGCGATTGACATTCCTTATGTATGGCAGTACATAGCGGAGCTCGTTAATCCTGTGCTTCGGGAAGGAGGAATCTCTTTGAGATAATTATTAATGTATTTACAGTTACATTTGAGACTTTACATATACATTTTTTGCTGGAAAGGAAGTTGGTGTTTGTTTTTAATTGTTGATTTCTTGTGAATTCCAGTGAATTTAGCAAACCACTACTTCCTGTGGCAAGAGCCGGCATATTATTTGCAGAAATATTGCAGCTTCTCTGCAAACAAATGGTGACAAAAGATTCTTTTTGTTCAAGTCATTGCTGTGTTTCTTCACTTTAGAGCCAAAAGGAAGTGGAGGTCTTATGGAGGACTCTAAACTGAGCTGGGCTGATTTTCTTCCTGAAACCGTGGATGGGAACAACTTCATTACTGAGCAGGTGAGCTGTTGGCTGCACACTAGATTTAGACTCCACTGGAAGATCTGGACCAAACAGGATCCAGTGGGCAGTAGATTTTCTACTACTTGAGTAATAATAATAGAAGAGCTGAGTAAAAGTGACAGCATAGTTATTTTATGAAATCATTTCGCTTGAAAATTGATTTGAAATACTATTGTTTATGTCTGATCTAATCGCTTGCTCGGCATATTTTTGGCTGGTTGTTACAGAGGGCTTTTAAAAATGTGCAATAATCAATATGGGTTAAAAATCATACTGTGATCAATTTCATTTGTTAGTATAAGAACATTGTCAGTGAACTCAAATGGCAGCTCGTCTGATCAGAAAAGAAAAGTGTTTGTGTTTGTGGTGTAAAAAGCAGTGTGTTGGTTGGTAGACTTGACGCAGTTTATTTCTAAACCAGCACAAATGCTGCCTTTAAGAAGAACATCTTCAGAGGGGTTTTTTCTCGTCCTGGTATCATAAGTGTAGATAAACATAGGTTGTGTTTAATTGACAGCCCTGATGAAGTCTGATGACCTGAAGAGGGTGGAGCTGAGACTTCAGACAGCAGGCGGACTTCTGAGGAGGAACATCAGCACCACACGAGAGGTTAGAGGTCACCCAACCTGTAATTAATCCTGGAGGAATTAAGTGTGATTAGAGATAGCGATTTAAATGTGTGTGTGTGTGTGTGTGTGTGTGTGTGTGTGTGTGTGTGTGTGTGTGTGTGTGTGTGTGTGTGT
>NW_025804574.1:0-13045 GCF_014805685.1 Silurus meridionalis | reverse complement strand
TTTGAATTATTGTTTATTTTTGGGGTAATAACATGGTTTGTTCTGTGTCTAGGAAAACAGGAAGTCAGTTCAGAATCGGACACAGAAGTTCTCATAAAGACACAAAACCCTGAGAGCTCTAACCTGACTGACACACTGGTAATATCAATAAATCCAATTTATTTTCAATTGTTAAAAAATGTTTGTCTGTATGAACTGATTATTTTTTTCTTTCAGCCAATAATACCTTTGCATACAAGCACACCTGAAAAAAAGCATGGAAAATAAAATGTACAATGTTTTTATTCTTGTCATGGTTTATGTTCACTATAAAAGCAGAACAAATAGATACTTTCAACTCTTAAATACTATTAAATGTCTGATTACATCTGTTACATGATTGTTTGGTTTAGTAAATATTTTATTTTTGTAGTTAAAAGGGGAATTTGTATGGTTGTGTATTTGTTGCTGCTTCCTGCTTATTGCTGGAGAATACATGGACATTTCTGCACCTGTGATTACTGAAGAGGAGAATGAGCTTGAAACTACAGCACACTGTCTTCACCTCCCAGAATCAATATAGTAAGCTGTGAGTATGTTTAATGGAAAATATAAAATGCAGATTACATTGTTTTAAAACTCACTGTTTTCACACTTTAGGGAATAAAGCAGTTTAACAGCTCCTGACATTATTGCACATCTGGATCTTGCCATTGATCGAAAAAGTGCTTTATAAGCAGAAACCATTTCCTGAAGTCACGTATAACAAACTCATTTCCAGTATTTGATGTGGCTTTACCTTTGACAGCTTTTAGGAGGATGAGTATTTTTGGGCAGGAAAAAGATTGCTGTGTCGATAGTGCATGGAGGACCAGGGCCCCATTTTCTTTCAAAACACCTGGTAAACCACATTGTAGACCATCCCTCGTTCAGTGCCACTTTGAAAGCTGTCTCAGATGAGGGTATAGTGAAAGTGCTGGAAGAGGTAAGGAAATAGACATAACTCAGAGGATGATGTGATAGCAGGAGTGCTTCCGGACCTTCCTGATCAACTTGTTAAGTCCGTTGAAGATACTTTAAAACACTTTGCGGCAACCACAGATGATTTAAAGAACATCACAGAAAACGATTTGCTGCCAGTGTTAAAGCCCATACAAGCACGAAGACTGGTTGCTGCCTGGACCCAAAATAGTGAGTATAGAACAATGTCACCACACCACCCAATGGCACACTTGTTAACATGGTGTTAAGGTTAGAATATGAATTTTTATGAGTCTAATGATGATGTGATCATCATTATTTCCTGAATAAATAAATGTTGTTATTATGCAATAGGAGGCTGTTTTAAAAATTTCAGCTCAGAAGCTCAGCCAGTAAGATGATTCATCCTATAATGGATGTAACTATTGAAGATGGATCCTGCCTTAATTGGTAATAAAAAAGAACTAAATACATGGCTTGATTAATTATTGTGCCAAATACAGCTTCCAAAAAAGAAACTTTACCAACTTATTTTATTATACATTGACATAGATCAATATTTATCATTTTCAGTTTTAATTTAAAATTAGCACTATTATTTAATTTTCCCTTTTATTTCCAATCTTATTGTTTAATAATTACTTTCCTTTTTATGTAATATTTTATTTGGCACATTATTTACTTTATCAAGCCATTTTTTATTTGTTTACTGCCAATATTGGCAGCGTCCATCCTCAATTTGTTTCAAGTATCTGCATTATATATATAACTGACATTGAAGCCCTTCACCTCACCATCTGCCTGATGTTTGGCAGTTATTACTGCTTTAACACACACTACCCAGTGGAGCTACGATCAACACTGGAGTTTCTCCAACGCTAATATTCTGTTTTTATGAACACCTTTTTTGGATTTAACGTATCAATTTGATATCCATCTCAGGTTGTTCATTTTCTCAATCTTTCTCTCACTCTATTTTTTCCATAAAGGTGTTTCTTTTCCATAAATCCTGAGAGGTGTGATAAAGTGTGTTACAGACTCTACAGATGTTTTGTTGTTGAAAAATTGTTACACTTCTGAATGTCAGTGAAAAGTTTTAACAATTTGGAGTTTTACTAAACAAGATTTGTTAAAGTACCTGTTCATTTTTTGCTTGTTAGTTCCAGGAGTTTCTTAGATGATAATTTTCCTACAGTAATTGTGCATTCTAATGATGTAAAAAGGGGCTGCATGTACATCACTAGCTAGCATTTTATAAATCAAACACTTCTGTAAAGTTTTCCTTTTTTCAGTTACATGATGCAGTTTGAAGATGTAGAGTTTCAGCTTTACTGCACAGTTCTGTGTGTAAAATAAGTCAAAGTCATTTTTTTCCAGGAATTTCTTGAATTCAGATTTTATTGAAATAGAAAAATAGTTTATTTTCCTATAACTGCATTTGCATATTTTAAAATAAGGAACATTTAACTTGTTTGAACATTTTGTAGTTAAACAGCAGCAATAACACTTAAAGCACTACACTACAGAAACAATATAAAAGAAAGTTTTCTACATTTCTCTAATGCTGTCGAGTAACACAGTTTACAGGCCTAAGAATGTAACTAGCTTCAAAATCACAACCTTGTTTCTGCCTGGTGTCAAACCAGGGACCGTGATGATACTACACTACAGAAACTACCGAGGAAAAGCTTCTTGGTCACTGTTTGCACTTTTGCATACATTCAGTTGCAGTAGAGCAGGAGAATGAACCGGTTTGCTGAGAAGTTCAAAACAACTCACGTTCTTCTAGCATAGAAGCAGTCTTGCTTGCTTCCTGAACACTTGCCGTTTGTGTATTAGAACCGCCTGTCATCATAGACACCGGCAAAACATTTCAAAATCACTTAGCTTCTTCTTCTTCTTATTATTATTATTATTATTATCCAACTCTTTTTTATTGATGCATTCAAACAGAAAGACACTCAGGCGAGAAAGACAATGGAACAGTGTTTAATTTAGTCCAACAACAAGAAATTGGTCTCTCTCTTTTTAAGTTATACATATAATCACAATCATGAATGTGAGCATCAAGAACAGGAGAAAAAAAAAAAAAAAAACATTAAACACTAATAAAACATTAACACTCTCCAAGATATATGTTTTTCTTTCTCCTTTCTACATCTACCAAGAAGTCAGGGGCAAGAGGAAGAGCTCAAAAAGGCTAAACAAAGAGAACAGGATTTTTTTTTTCCCGTTCCTCTTTCTCTTATGTGATAAGAATGGTTGCCAGGTGGTGTAAAACTTTTCCGTAATACCAAGTAATGTAAATCTGATCTTTTCTATTTGAATAAACTGAGACAGGTCATGTATCTAATGAGAAGAACTGGGTGGGTGAGGATTCTTCCAGTTCAGTAATATAAGTCTCTTTGCTACTATTAAACAAAAGGCGAGCATGTTTGATTGTAAGGAGGACAAGGAGGGATTTGTGGGGTTGAGTCCAAATAATGCTATAAGGGGACATGGTTTAATATCTAAAATGAAGTATTCAGAGATTGATTTAAAAATTGATGTCCAGAAAGAGGTCAAGGCTGGGCAAAGCCAAAAAGTATGATAAAGAGTAGCCGGAGCCGCCGACACCGATCACAAGTTGGATCCAAACCAGGGTTAATTTTAGATAGTTTAGTCTTTGTCCAATACACTCTATGCAACAATTTAAACTGTATTAACGAATGACAGGCGCATATAGAGGAGGAATGTACACGACCAAGGGCCTTGGACCATTCCTCATCCGTGAAATTATAATTAAGGTCCGATTCCCAATGAAATGAGAGAATGTGTTCCTTACAAAATCACGAATTTGGAGATATCGGAAAAAATGAGTTTTAGGGAGGTTGAATTTTTCTGACAGGTAGGAAAAAGTGACAAATGTATTCTCCTGAAAAAGATCATTAATGTTTACAATGCCCCTTTTAAACCACAGTGCAAAGGATCCGTCCGAAATAGAGGGTAGAAAGGAGGGGTTTTTATATATAGGAGACAGACCTGATGCTGCCTGGAAATCAAAATGTTTTCTAAATTGTTTCCAGATTTTAAGGCTTTGTAGAACTAAAGGATTGGAGGAGTAATTGGATGTCTTCAACGCTAATGAAGAGCGTAATAAAGCATGCAGAGGCACGTGAGGACGGACGAGGTCAGACAGGAGTCTCTCCGTGGACTATGATGTTTGCCGACGGAGCAATTCCCCTGATTTTGTATTTTTTTGTATGTTTGTCACATGTTAATGTTTCAGATCATCAACCTCATTTAAATATTAGTAAACGATAACACAAGTGAACATGCAGTTTTTATTATTGAGAAAAACAAAATCCAAAACTACATGCCCCTGTGTGAAAAAGTGTTTGCCCCCTAAACCTAATAATTGGTTGGGCTGGCCTTTAGCAGCAACAACTGCAATCAGGCGTTTGTGATAACTTGTGATGAGTCTGTTACAGCGCTGTGGAGGAATTTTGGTCACTCATCTATGCAGAATTGTTGTAATTCAGCCACATTGGAGGTTTTTCGTCTTTTGGAAGTCATGTCACAACATCTCATAGGATTCAGGTCAGGACTTTGACTAGGCCACCAAAGTCTTCATTTTTTCTTTCCTTCTCAGAGGTGGACTTGCTGGTGTGTTTTGGATCATTGTCCTGCTGCAGAACCCAAGTTCACTTCAGCTTGAAGTCACAAACAGATTCTCCTTCATTTTTTGTAAACAGCAGAATTCATGGATCCATTTATTACAGCAAGTCTTCCAGGTCCTGAAGCAGCAAAACAGCCCCAGACCATCACTACCACCACCATATTTCACTGTTGGTATGGCTCTTTTTCTCAAATGCGGTGTTACTCAAGGCGATGGGACACACACCTTACAAAAGTTAAACTTTATTTTCCCAAAAGTCTTGGGGATCATCAAGATGTTTTCTGGCAAAACTGAGACGAGCCTTTATGTTCTTTTTGCTTAGCTGGCTGTCTTAGATCTCTGCGTGTAGATCATTTTTGCCGTCTCTTTCTCATGAGTCATGAACACTGACCTTAACTGAGGCAAGTGAGGCTGCAGTTCTTTGGATGTTGTTATGGGGTCTTTTGTGATCTCTTGGATGAGTCTCTGTGCTCTTGGGGTAATTTTGGTCAGCCACTCCTGGGAAGGTCACTGTTCCATGTTTTTGCCATGTGTGAACAAAAGTTAGCACAGTTTTAACAGGGGCAAACACTTTTCACACCATGTAGTTTTGGATTTTGTTTCTTCATTTAAAATCTGCATGTGTTCACTTGTGTATCTTTTACTAATATTTAAATTAGTTTGACGATCTGAAACATTAAAGTGTGACAAACATGCAAATAAACAGTGTTGGGCGAGCGTTACTTTTGACAATAACTAATACTGTAACAATACTGTAAAATAAAGTAACTCCGTTACCGTATAAAGTTACCCGTTACTTTATAAATGAATGAATTTGGGCTGAAGTGTAGACTACAGCCTAACCAGCTACAACAGCGTCTCATTGTAGGATTGGTGGATGAACCACTGTAAACAGGAAGAAGAGCTGGGCGTGTCTCCGTTTATTCAGGTCTGTGCGGCAGTAATGGCAAGTCGAGCAAAACATGAGTTTCTCAAAGTGGAAATATGCTCATTATTTTTTAGTTGAGTATAAAGACAAAAATGTCAAATGTAAGCTGTGTCTTTCTGGTTTGCTCGTATCTACTGATAAACAGCAACTCCAATCTGCAAGCTCCTTCAGAATCTACATGCCTCGTGAAGCTAGAAGCTAACCCGGTGTTCTGTTTTCATACTTCAGCTGTAAAAGAACATGTTTAAGAGCTCAACACAACAGCAGAAGCCACTTTAGTGTTTGATTGTGAATATATTATTCAGCTTGTTTTGTTATTTATTTCAGAAATGCTGTGATATATTCAGTTTGTGCTGCTCTGACTTTAATAAAATAGTGTTTAAAATGACTTTGTGTTTAAGTCAGTTTTGTGTTTGTAGACCATAACACATAAAAGGGCATTAATGGGAACATTAAAGAAGGTTCTTTAAAAAGTAACTAAAAGTTACTTTTAACAGTAAGCAATTACTTTTTGGTGTAAATAATCAACAAAGTAATTGAGTTACTTTTGAATGAAGTAACGAGTAACTGTAACTAGTTACTATTTTTTAATGTCAAAACACTGCAAATAAATATACACAATGGTGTGAAAAGTTTTATACTACTACAAAAGTATGTACTTGATATACAATGCTATTTTTTCTTTCTTTCTTTGTCTTCCAACAGTCATTTAGTTGAATCTTCTGAGGAGAAGTGGGTTCCACACCAGCTATCAACCAGAAAAGAGGTTCAAGCAGTCTCCAACTCAGCACCTGTTTCAGCTCTACCAGTAAGAGTGAAGGGGCTGGATGTTCTCTAGTTCAGGCAAACTTTCTTGTAGTTTTATTATCAAAAATACCTAAATATATTACACAAATGCTTAACATATAATGTAACGTTGTGTTTTGGGAAGACTATTTTAAGGAATGTAGTGATATTTTGCAATGAGCTCAGACAGCTAACGTGCTTCATTTGAAGGTCATGTTCAGTTCACTTTGTAAAATTTGAATGAAATGTTTCAAAATACACCATTTTTGTGTAAGTTATAGTTATTACAATAAACTGTATTTAAATAGGTTGTGGGTTGTGGATCGAGTTAATAGAATCTTTAGTATTTAAGTCAAAGAATGATCAAAGCCATATGATACACAGTCATACACCTAATGCTAATTACAAATGCTAAATTGAGAATGAATCTTTCTTTTGGATAAATCTTTGCTTGATTTGCGTTAGAGGCTTAAAGACCAGACAGAATCCTCTGCCAGCTGGTCAGTTACATTTCACCGTCCGTGTTTTGCTTTCTGTGAATCAGTTTTGGCTAACGTTAATGCTAAACACGTGATTATTGAGTTATAGTTATAGATTCTTAGCCTTGTTAACCCTGTGGTTATTTATGATCTTAGATGTACAACATAACGTGCTTCACATAACATCCGGTCTAAAACACAGAAAATATATCATCATGTTGAATTATCAGCAAATGTCTAGTATTTCAGGAGCTTAGCGTGGTTGTGATCCTCTGCTTCACACACAAAAGTGGTCGTAAAACAATAAGGAGACAAAAGCCCCATGTGCTAGGTGGCCAAGTTTTTAAATAAAAAATACAATGAAAGTAAATATAAAGTAACCATATCCTGTTAGAGAAATAAATTCCACCATTAGGGTCCCTTAACTGGTTCCATTGTGTAGTGGCTAACATGATTTTCAAAGCCCTTTCTCACTCTGGATGTATACAGTTCTTGAAAAGTGGGCAGACACCGATAAATTGCAAGTCTAAACTGTCCTCTGTAGTCCTCTGATGTCTGATTTTACAGCAAGCAGAACCAGACAGTTATTAAAGCAACTCCTGTTGAACTTTCTAAGCTGTGAAGGAAGTACATCCTCTGTACATCCCCAGAGATGGTGGTGCCCAGGAACCTGAATGACTCCACTGCTGCCATAGTGCTGTTAATGATGGTGAGTGGGGGACATCCAAAATCACAATCATCTCCACTGTTTTGAGCGTGTTAAGCTCAGGATGACTGCACCATGTCTCAGGTCTTTCTTCACTGAAGCGGTTGGCTGAAAACTGATTTTCCAGCTTTTAGAGTAGCTCCTCTCAGCCACTCTGAAGGATCAATGATGAGGATTAATGTTCCTCATATTAATGTTTCACTAAAGAATTTGAAAATGAACGAGAACAGAAATCTGGGTACATTGGGAAAGTTTCCCAAAACTGGATTGCAATCTGAAACATATTACCTGGATCATTATTTCTGCTTATTTATGCTGTGCAGGTGATTGTGGATCCATGGGGTAGTGATCATCACATCTGCTTTACATGCTGAAGGTTCTGGAACTCCCAGTGGGACCATGCAGGTTGTAAACATGAATAAAGTTTATATATTATAAATTGTTACCCAATCTCAAATAAATAAACAGATGTTTCTGCATTGTGCTTTATGAAATGGAGAAAAACATTCCAAAATTAGAAGCCAAGGGCATGCTCTGGGGCTCACAGGACCTTCTGCATGTAACAGGCATGAACTACACTGATGGGCTGACAAGCCTGATGTCCAATGTAATAGAAACATTTTGAGATTTTCTTAAACAAAATAAAAATACAAGTAAATCCTGCTAGTGAAATTAAAATCAGGCAAAGCATGTCTTGTATTACAAGACCTTCTTATATAAAACAGACATGATGACCTACACTAGTATTAACAATCATGCTGTTTCTTGTCTATAAATCACTATATACTGCTCCTTTATCTGCTGACACTTCAACATTAGAGGCCTTTCAAAATGTATGTATTCCTACAATAGTGTAGGTACAACAATTGGATGAGTTTATATCTGATACGAAATAGCCTTCAAGTCTGCCTTCTGTAAATCACCTGGACCAGGATACGAAAATCTTAGCAAACTCTGCCGTCTGGAAAGTTCTGCCTGTTATTCACCTGAACAAACAGTCTTCATCAAGAACAGATACTCTTCTTGTAATATTGCATGTTGAATATATAACCCATCTCTATCTGACACTTCTTTAAGGTGGAGTCAGAAGGTGGAGGAGCAGAAGGTGGAGCAGAGGTGGAGGATCAAAAGAACAGGCTGAAGTCCTTTGGACTTTTGGAGACTTTAGAGAATGTGAAAAATGTATAACTGTGTGTAGATAATCAGGTAAAATATTATTTATGAGTCTGACTTTTTATTTATTAGTCTGAGTGACTGATTATCACGAATCACACAGCACAACTTACTCAAAAGTCTAATGCTGAATGTTTCCTGTTTTTTAACCTAAATAAATGTAAATGAAGTGATGAACACACTGGATGTTGTTGTTCTGTAGACAGTCACACTGCTGCTGAGAAATCTGGACTGTACTGTGGATGACGGACGAAGCGTTCCTGAGATTTGGGACTGTCCTCACTGCACGTCATTTATAACTACTGATCCTTACATTTTCCTTCTTTCCCAGTAACTTGGGGTTTCCTCCTGTACTCAGCTGGAGTATTTTCTGAATGTGGAGAGCTCTGATATTGTGAACCTCTAACACGTTTGATGTGCAGTCTTTGCTTTGTGTTTCTGCTCGCTGTCCCGTACAGGTCATGATGAAGAACGGACGCTCAAAAGGCATCGGTATGTGAAGTTTTCATGTCCTGATGAGGCTCGAGTAGACATCATGGAGATGAATGGGGGTGCTGGGCAGCAGGACTGTGTACTAAGTCCCTCTCAGACCACCCAGGGAAGTCACGGCATGAAGGTAGAAACCATCTCACCTTCAAAACCCTGCCCAGACCCAAGACCCAACGCCAACAAGAACATCCATCCACAGAGTGAGTCAAAGCCGTCCGATTAGTTTTGTGTTAAGTGCAGTTAAAGATTCAAAAACAGAAGAGAACTATTCATGTTAGCAAAATTTACCTTCTGATTGGATGCTAACATGAGATGATTGTCTGCATCTACAGATGTTCCAGTTGCAGATCCTGGAAAAAAAACCCAGCAGCAGTGGAACAGGCGATTCACACCACAGCTATTTCCAGTGTGTTTTATAAAGACCTTCATGATCTGGAGCAGGTTTTGGTCACAGCTGTGTTTGGTCACATGTAATAACTGGTTTAATACTGAGTGATTGATCAGTGTGTATTATTAAAGTCAGCAATGCAAACACACATGCACTCAAACATTGGATGCTGAATTTGTTCTGTTTTCTGTAGGAATTAGGATTAGATCCTCTATTATACCAGAACCAGTGTACACTTGCAGCAAGTTTCTGCTCTCAGAAAATGACCTTTCAAATAAAAGTGCTTCATTGTTCATTCACCAGTGAGACCAGAACGTTGATGATAAAAGAACAGCTGTTCTGTTTATATTATGGGATACAGACAGTGCTTGTTATTTCTCATGGTTTTCTACATGAGAGTGATGTAATGCTCATGTTTTTGCTTTCTGTATCTCCTCACTCACTCTGCACAGGTCCAAAGGCTTTGGATTTGTCTGATATTCCTCTCTGGATGAAGACACTAATGCCATCAGAGAGTTGAATGGAAAGCTGGTGAGCAGGAGGTCACTGTGTATCACTATGGCTGAGCAGTGGACAGGAGCAGCCACACACCCTACCTCCATCCATCCAGGAACATGCAGTGGTTCCATCTACAGCGTAAGTCATACTGTCCTCATAATGTCCTACAAAACTTTACTAAACACACACACTGTGTACCGGTCAAACACACACATTATGTAAAGTAACACATCTCTGTTTTCACTTTCAGGTCATCGTGCTGTCGTTCTGCTCCACTAAATTCATCATTTTATTTATTTTGCTTTTATTTATTATTTCTTTTACAGAAATAGTTTTATTACTGTAAATAAATATGTAAATAACTAACAGTAATGAAGGTGTTTCATTATTGATCATTCATAAAACCCTCTTAATACATGAGAACTTTCATTAGAACTGAAAGAGACGGTGCTGTGAAAAGAGAACAGTAATAACAGAGTTGTGTTCGTGAAAACCCTGGAAACAGATCATGTAAATACACTGACGCTGACACCATTTATTTAATGGATGAATAAAATTGATCTGAAATAAATTCAAATATTTAAGCTGTAATACTGCACTGTATTTAACTTATTATTATTATTATTATTATTATTATTATTATATTGTTATAATTTTAAATGTATTGATAGATTTTATTTTGAAACTTTATATTTTGATGTTTTATTTCAGTTAATAAATTTTTATTGTATTTAATTTGTGTCGGTTTATGTTCTAATCTCTAATATACACTAAAAGCCTTTATATTTATAAATGTGTATTTAAATCACAGATATTAAAAATTAATAATATGTAAAAGATCTAATATCTACCAAAAAATCACTCAGTGTTGATTTAAGATGTTTGGACATTTATTCCAGCTCATAAATCCTATAAAACATGCAGCATTAAACATGAACTTCCAGCAGATGAACATCTCATAATACTGTCTGGAAGTGAGAAATGTACAGTTGTTTTACTCCATACACATGAACTTACTTTGATCAGAAACACAATCATACTCCAAATCAATTAATCAATAAAGTCAATAAAAGAATCCCAAACTGCTGTGTGTCTTGTCCTCGCTATTAATGACGTCATTAGAGCTGTGCTAATGACCTGCTGTGACAGTGAGCTCTAATACACATCACACTGCCACCTACTGGTCATTTATGATTCTGCAACATTCATAGAGTCACTCCGGTCAACTTCCGGTTCTCAACTCGGATTCACTCGCTTTATACACAGTTTACAGCCGTTTTTATCTTATTTATGACTGTAATATCGCTCTTCTCTCAGGAACAACAGAAAAGCTGTGAAGACATGATATTTTATCCGCTTTACCTCTGTAATGTGCGCATGCATAGTGTCAGGTTAAGAGAGACCGGGTTACGTCACAGACGGAGGGCGGGGCATCTGCCTGTGACGTCACAGTAAGGCAACGTCTATAATTGGAAACGCGTCTCTGTTTCTCTCATTTTGATTGCTTGTGAGTAAAGAGGCATAAACATGGAGCTCTTCAGAAGGTTGAGAGTTTTTCAAACCAGAAGATCAAGAAAACTAAGCAGATTGCTGAAATGAAGGAGAAGCTGGAGCACATGGAGAAAGTAGAGAAAGACTTGGATGCATTTTCTCTAATGATAGAGAAGATAACAGAAGAGAAAGAAGAGAAAGCCATTCTGCTACAGACGGTGCAAAAGCTGGAGGCTACTTTGGCTTCTGAGAAAAGCAGCAGGAACAGGACATAACTGAGAGAAGCCAGAGCTGGGCGAAGAACAAAAACAACTGGAGGAACGTGTTGCTCAGCTTGAGTTTATTTTGGAGCAGACCACCATGAAGCTACAGTCTTCCTTGAAAATCAATGAGGAACTGGAGAAAACTGTAGAATGTGAGAGAGAGAGCTGGACAAGAGAACAAACGAAAGTGGAGAAACATGTTGCTCAGCTTGAGGTCACTTTGGAACAGACCACCATGGAGCTCCAGTCTTCCCTGAAAATCCATGAGGAACTGGAGAAAACTGTAGAATGTGAGAGAGAGCTGGAAGAGAGAACAAAACGACTGGAGGAACATGTTGCTCAGCTTAAGCTCACTTTGGAACAGACCACCATGGAGCTCCAGGATACTCAGAATCACTGTGAGAAAATAAAAAATAGTGCAGAGCAGGAGAGAGATCATTTGATCAGAGAGAAAGAGCGACTGGAGGAACGCGTGTTGCTCAGTTTGAGCCACGTTGGATTTTAAAGAAAACAGGAGGATGAAAGAGAGAAAACTAAACTTGACATAGAGGAGAGGAACAACTTACAGCTTCAGACCAACAGGGGGCTCCAGGATACCCAGAATCTCTGTGAGGAAGAAAAGAAGACTTCAGAGAATAAAACAGATCATTATATGAGAGTCCGAGAGCGATGGGAGGAAATTGTTGCTCAGCTGAGACAAGAAAACATTCAAAAGAAAAGGAGAAATAGAAAAAAAAGGAGACGACAAGAGAAACAGAGAGTCTGAACATGCCTTTTTCCTCTTTCTGTTTCTCTTATGGCTATTTATGATAGTTTTACACTTATAGTCAATAGTATAAAGCTGAGTGTAAAGCTATTGTATCTTGTAGATCGTCTCGTCTTTTGATCATTTTTTATTTCTGTCTTGTCAAATCTTTTTTTAATCTTTTTTTAAATCTTGATTTTAATCTTTTACTACAAAGAGTCACAATAAACACTATTAACAACCATTATTTTTGTCTTCCTTACAAACGCGTATGACCTCCTCATGGATTCTTCCACTTAGTTTATATCCTCTTGTGGGGCAGGGGCTGTGGCTCGGGGTCATAATGCTGAGGGGAGGGAGGTCAGGAGGAGAGGAAACTGGTCCTCAGTGCCACATTGTGCAAAACACCACACACCTGATAATCTTACACACTTTTTCCGGGTGGTATAAAAGTCTTCCACCTGAGACATCCAGAGCTCCA
>NW_025804573.1:0-13048 GCF_014805685.1 Silurus meridionalis | reverse complement strand
ACCAGCTTTCCATTCAACTCTCTGATGGCATTAGTGTCTTCATCCAGAGAGGAATATCAGACAAATCCAAAGCCTTTGGACCGTCCATTGTGCAGTACCACCTGTAGAAGTGAGTGAGGAGATACAGAAAGCAAAAACATGAGCTTTACATCACTCTCATGTAGAAAACCATGAGAAATAACAAGCACTGTCTGTATCCTATAATATAAACAGAACAGCTGTGTTCTTTTATCATCAACGCTCTGGTCTCACTGGTGAATGAACAATGAAGCACTTTTATTTAAAGGTCATTTTCTGAGAGCAGAAACTTGCTGCAAGTGTACACTGGTTCTGGTATAATAGAGGATCTAATCCTAATTCCTACAGAAAACAGAACAAATTCAGCATCCAATGTTTGAGTGCATGTGTGTTGCATTGCTGACTTTAATAATACACACTGATCAATAACTCAGTATTAAACCAATTATTACATGTGACCAAACACAGCTGTGACCAAAACCTGCTCCAGATCATGAAAGTCTCTATAAAACACACTGGAAATAGAATCAGAATAGTTCCTGTGTGTCCAGTCTGAGAGGCTGCGGTATGAATCGCCTGTTCCACTGCTGCTGGTTTTCTTTTCCAGGATCTGCAACTGGAACATCTGTAGATGCAGACAATCATCTCATGTTAGCATCCAATCAGAAGGTAAATTTTGCTAACATGAATAGTTCCCAAAACACATCTGACAAAATATAGTGTCAGCATTTTACAGCTGCTACACAAGCTCATGATTGTAAATGATTTATTATTATTGTTGAGTAAATTATATTTGGTGTTCAGTTTATGGACAATAAAACTATGAGATGAAAACATAGATGGTGTTTTGTTTTGTGTATTAGATAATATACAAAATAAAATATAATAATAATAGATCATTAAAATATACTACTACTACTACTACTAATAAAAATAATAATAATAATAATAATAATAATAATAAGTAAAAGAGTAAGATGGAATTGAGATGTGATGTAGTTACACTAATTTAACAGCAGATGGCGGGGTTATTCTTATCGTGAAGGCATTAGAAAATGCAGGAACAAGATTTGACCAGCAAAGGCAAGAATTGTGTTGTGTTAACGGCCCCTATTTCAATATCCAACACATCAGTTCATAGAATAAAAAGGAGAAAATTAGGCAAATGCAACAGTGGACCTGCACACACAAATCCATCCACTGCACTGGATCTGCCACTCTCATTTTAATAGAACAGTCAGAGGAATGATATTTTAAAAATTTGGTACAAACCACCTATTAAAGTCAGTCAGCCCCTGGAACTGCCTTACCTCCTATGTGGTCTTAGGTCTCAGCAAGGCAGCAATTGCTGTGATCTTGTCAGATTGTAAACACACCTGAAATAATGAATTATTTGAAATTGGTCTATGTTTTTACAAAAATACCGAATCAGTTGTTCCTAGCAATATGAAACAAAACTGTTGTCTGTGCAAGCAAAGAAACACAACTGTCGAAACCATTCTGCTTCTTTGTAATTCTCTTAAATTACTTACTTACTTAAATTATTGTGAGTCATCGTTAATGTGAGTCTTTGGATGCACATCAAAATTTGAAGCTACATTGAATTTTTAAAAGTCCACCCAAAAATTAAAAACCATGGATATAGGTACTAAGGTCGCATAGCTTCTCCAGCCACTGTGGGATTCCTTGATTCTGTGGTTAGACAGTTTTGCATCTCTCTCCTGTCTGGGGTGGCTCTTTCTGGGGCCTGGAGAGTGTGGAACACGAACAGGGGCAAGTTTCATTCGTGTTCTGTTCCAGCACACCTCCGACGGCTCTCAGCCCCAGAGCTCCTCCAAGCGAGCATTTCCGGCTAGTACTTTGTACCGGCACCCAGCCGCGAAAGGGACGTTGTACTGGCGCCCCACCACAAAAGGGACGTCGTACTGGCGCCCGGCCACGAAAGGGACGTTGTATTGCCACCAGGCCACGAAAAGGAAGGCGTACCGCTGCCAGACCCCTCTAGGTGTGCCGTTGTACCTCCAAGGTCCTCTGAAGGTGACGTTTCGCCTTCAAGTTCCTCTGAAGCGACGTCCCTGGTGTGGGTGGTTTTGGGGCTTCAGGTGCAGCCCCTGGAAGGGGGGTAATGTCAGGGATCCACCTGCCATGCCCCCCTAAATTAAGATGTCCACTTGAGAGTGTGCTGTGAAAATGTGGAATTAAATTTTAATCTGCAATATGCATATAAATGAGCACGTATAAATTTACAGTAGCAACAAAAATTGTTAAGAAATAGTACAATGCAAACATAAATCTGATTTATATTTGAAAGTTGCAAAAGGATTTTGTTTGTTCTGCCAAAGGCAAACTATTTTAATTGTTCTTTGGAAAAGATAATTTCTTTTTCACTATCACAGCATAAGCATTACCACTTACAAAAGTGTTGTACATCAAGTGAGGAGAAACTCCTGATTAGAAGTAAGTGGTTGATTTTATAAGATATATTGAATACATGTATACGACATATGTACCTTCCGGTTTGTCTACAACATCAAATTTGCAATTTATGTGCCTGAGAATTGTAATATTTAACACTAAGCTAAATCGTTTACAAAATGTTTATTTTATTATTTTATCTAACAAATAAAGTAAATAAATAAAATAACATAAAACTCTAGATGAAGATCAGTACACCAGCAAAAACATTTTCTACTGAACTGATTATTTGCACTAATGGACTATTTACACGTAAAACTTGTACTCATATGCTCTACCAACTGTTTATTTACAGTACCAACTGTTTACATATGCATCTTGCACTAAAACACTTTAACTGAATCTACACTTTAACTGAATATGTAATAACTTTTTTCATTGCACTGTTACCTAATTAGCATCTGTCTATAATTATATATATATAATTTGCACTACTCTATATCCATTGCATTGCTGCTCACCATTGCTACAACTTATTATTGTATATATCAGCCTGATTTCTGTTTATAGTAATAGCCATATATTTTGTTTATAGCACATATCCTTCTGTAGATTTCAGTTTATAGTAATAGCCATCTGTATATGTTCATAGTACATACACATCTGTAAATTACTCCTATAATGCCATTTTATTTAATTTATGTAACATGTAAACACTGTATATCCTGCACTTGCTGCTATTGCACTTCTGATTAGACCTAAACTGCATTTTGTTGCCTTGTACTTACTTGTACATGTGTAATGACAAAGTTGAATCGAATCTAATCTAATCTAATTATCCCAATTTTAGGAACATAGAGAACCATTAAACTGACACAAATGTTTGTTTATATATCATCAAATTAATTTAAATATTAGTAAAAGATAAGTGAAAACAGCATGCAGTTTTTAAATAAAGGTTTTTATTATTGAGGGAAAACAAAGTACACAACTATATGGCCCTGTGTGAAAAAGTGTTTGCCCACGTTAAAACTGTGGTTTATCACAACCAAAAATTTAATTTATCTAGCCACACCCAGGCCTGATTACTGCCACACCTGTTACAATCAAGAGATTTCTTTTATAGGACCTGCCTGACAAAGTGAAGTAGACCAAAAGATCCTCAAAAGCTAGACATCATGCCGAGATACAAAGAAATTCAGAAACAAATGAGATAGAAAGTAATTGAGATCTATCACTTTGGAAAAGGTTATAAAGCCATTTCTAAAGATTTGGGAATTCCAGCAACCACCGTGAGAGCCATTATTCACAAATGGCAAATACATGGAACAGTGGAGAACCTTCCCAGGAGTGGCCAGCTGACCAAAATTACCCCAAAAACACAGCAACGACTCATCCAAGAGGTCACAAAGACCCCACAACATCATCCAAAGAACTGCAGGCCTTAGTTGCTTCAGTTAAGGTCAGTGTTCATGACTACAACATAAGATGGCGCCGGTGAGGTCGGCTGCCATCACGACTGCTCCGGCTACGTTTTTCTTTTTGTTTATTTTATACTTTTATTTAATTAGTTACAGTTCCATCTACACAAGATGGACATCATTAGATATGACAGAGACACTCTTATATCTATTGGTGTACAATGCACTCACCTTTCGCTGTTTTTAAACCCGGACCCATGCTAGCCGAGCGAGATCTGAGGAGACGCGACCGTACCGGCGTCCACAAGGGAAACGAGCGGCCAGGAACAGGCTGAGGGCACACGCACACCGCGCTCCCTTACCTAGTATGCCTGTTAGCCAACGTCCAGTCACTGGAGAACAAGCTCGACGACCTCAGGGCAAGGGTCAAGTTCCAGAGAGACATTCGGGACTGCAACCTTCTCTGCTTCACCGAGACATGGCTGAACCCAGCGGTACCGGACCACGCCATTCAGCCCGAGTTTTTCCTCGGTTTACTGCATGGACAGAACACTGGAGTCGGGAAGTCAAGAGGAGGTGGATGGTGAACAACCACTGGTGCGACAGCACAAGCATCGTTCCTTTCATGCTCCTGCACACCAAACCTGGAACTACTGACCATCAAATGTCGGCCCTTTTATCTACCTCATGAATTCAGCTCGGTCATAGTCAGTGCCGTTTATATCCCACCTCAAGCTGACATGGACAATGCAGTATGGGATTTACATGAGACAATAACTCTTCACCAAACACAGCATCGGGATGCTGTGCTCATTGTGGTAAGAGATTTTAACAGTGCCAACCTCAAGCCGCACTACCGAACTTTCATCAGCACATCACCTGCCCCACCAGGGGAGAAAGGACACTAGACCACAACATTAAACAACAGCTACAAGGCACAATCACGTCCACCATTTGGGAAATCGGACCATGCCGCCATCTTTCTCATGCCTGTTTACAAACAAAGGCTGAAACAGGACGCTCTGGTTCAGAGGGAGATCGCGCTGGACTGACCAATTGGTGGCCGCTCTGCAGGACGCTTTGGATGGTGCAGACTGGGACATGTTCAGGCGCAGCTCTGATGACATCAACATGTTTATGAAAGTAGTTATGGGATTCATCGGGAAACTAGTGGATGATACGGTGCAAAAACCACTATCAGAACGCTTTCCCAACCAGAAGCCGTGGGTGGATAATACGATCCGCAATGCTCTGAGATCGAACTCCGTTGCCTATAACATAGGGCTCACCACCGGGGACATGGATGAGTACAAGGCTGCGTCTTACAGTGTTCGCAGAATTGTGAAGTATGCAAAGCGGCGCTACGGGAGGAAACTAGAGTCACAGTTCCAACATGGTGGCTCTAGGAGCCTGTGGCAGGGACTAAGAACAATAACAGACTATAGAACAGCATCTTCTAGAATGGTGAATGCGGACGCTTCTCTGGCAGACGAGCTAAACACCTTTACGCTCGTTTCGAGGCTGCAGCTAACCACGCTAACAGCACAACCAGCGTGCACACGAGAGAGCCAGAGAGGTAAACATGTTCACCATCTCGGAGCATGACGTGAGGAGGGCATTCAGGAAAGTGAATACCAGGAAGGCAGCAGGACCAGATGGCATCACAGGTCGGGTTCTGAAAGCCTGCGCTGACCAGCTAGCACCGGTGTTCACTGAGATATTAAACCTCTCACGGAACAGTCTGTTGTTCCCTTATGTTTCAAACAGTCCACCATTGTTCCTGTCCCAAGAAACCCCAGCCTGCCTGCCTTACCGACTATCGCCTGTAACCTTGACCTCAGTAGTGATGAAGTGCTTTGAGAGACTGGTCAGAGACTTCATCACTGCATCACTACCAGACACACTGGACCCACTACAGTTCGCATGTCAGAACTGTTCTACTGAGGATGCCATTGCTAATATCCAACACACCACGACGAGCCACCTGGACCAAAGAAATGGGAATTATACAAAGATGCTGTTTGTGGACTTTACAGTTCAGCATTTAACACCATAATTCCCTCCACACTCACCTCTAAGTTGGAGGTCCTGGGACTCAGCCTGCCGCTGTGTCAATGGATCTCAACTTCCTGACAGACAGACCACAAGCCGTACGGGTGGGAAAACACACCTCATCCACCCTCACCCTCAGCACTGGAGCTCCCAGGGTTGTGTTCTGAGCCCCTGCTGTAATCACTGTACACATATGACTGTGTGGCCACTTCCAACTCCACCACCATCAAGTTTGCTGACGACACCGTTGTGGTGGGCCTGATCTCCAACAACGAGACGGCCTACCTACAGGAGGTTAAAAACCTGGAGAGATGGTGCCAGGAGAACAACCTTCTCCTGAACGTCAGCAAGACTAAGGAGTTGATCGTGGACTTCAGCACTAAGCAGGAGCGGTCATACCAACCGCTAAACATCAACGGGACTCCAGTGGAGAGAGTGGACAGTTTCCGGTACCTAGGTGTTCACATCACACAGGACCTGTCTTGGTCCTGTCACATCAACACCCTGCTGAAGAAGGCCTGTACCATCGGAGACGCTTACGGAACTTTAAACTTCCCTCTCAGGTGTTAAAGACTTTCTACACCTGCACCACTGAGCGTTCTGATGGGTAGCATCACTTCCTGGTTCGGGAACAGCACCATGCAGGACAGGCGAGCCCTCCAGAGGGTGGTGCATTCAGCTGAACATACTATCCACACCAAGCTCCCTAACCTGCAGGACATCTACAGCACGCGGTGCCGGACCAGGGCCAGGAAGATAATGAAGGACCTCAGCCATCCCAACAATGGACTCTTTTCTCTGTTGTTGTTCAGGGAAACGCCCGCCTCCTGAAAGCGAACACAGAGAGAATGAGGAGGAGCTTCTTCCGCAGGCCATTCGGAGTTTAAACCAGGAAACACCCAGGATCTAAAACTGGCCCACTCTCCATCATCACACTTCTTCTCTGTACATATCTCACCTTTCGCACCACGAGACTTTAAACTCTGGACTCGCACAGCACAGTGCACTTTATATTTTATACCACACCATACCGCACACCGACATTTTACACCACACCATAACGCACACAGACACTTTATGGACAATCTAAACCACCTTTAATTGTTTATTGTTTACTGTTGATTACTGTTTCACTGCCATAAGCATTTTTGTATATACATCTTTTCTCTCATATATCTCTATATCCTTATATATTCTTATATTTTATATAGTTTTATACTTTATTTATCTGCCTTCTTTTTCTGTATTATTTTCCCCATCCTATACCCTCATGCTGGACCATTCTAATAAGCATTCCATTGCATGTCATACCCTGTATGTATGTGTATGTGACAAAAAAAATTGATTTGATTTGATTTGATTTGAGAAAGAGACTGGGCAAAAATGTTCTGCATGGCAGAGTTCCAAGACAAAAACTGCTGCTGAGCAAAGAAAATTTTTGCCAGAAGAAATCTTGCTGATTCAAGACTTTTTTGGAAAAATACTCTGTGGACTGAGGACACAAAACTTGAACTTTTGGAAGGTGTGTGTCCCATTACATCTGGCGTAAAAGTAACACGATTTCAGCAAAAGACGATTTCAGCAAAAGAACATCATACAAACAGTAAAATATGGTGGTAGTGTGATGGTCTGGGCTGTTTTGCTGCTTCAGGACCTCGAAGACTTGCTGTAATAATTGGAACCAGGAATTCTGCTGTTTCCTAAAAAATCTTGAAGGAGAATGTCCAGCCATCTGTTTGTGACCTCAAACTGAAGCGAACTTTGGTTCTGCAGCAGGACAATAAAACACACCAGCAAGTCCACCTCTGAATGGCTGAAGAAAAACAAAATGAAGACTTTGGAGTGGCCTAGTCAAAGTCCTGACCTGAATCCTATTGGGATGCTGTGGCATGACCTTAAAAAGGCGATTCATGCTCTAAAACCCTCCAATGTGGCCGAATTACAACAATTCTGCATAGATTAGTGACCAAAATTCCTGCACAGCGCTGTAACAGACCCATTGCAAGTTATCGCAAACGCTTGATTGCAGTTGTTGCTGCTAAGGATTAGGGTTTTTTTTGGGGGGTGGTAAACACTTTTTCACACAGGGCCATGTAGTTTTGGATTTTGTTTTCCCTCAATAATAAAAACCTTCATTTAATAACTGCATGTTGTGTTACTAATATTTAAATTTGTTTGTAGATCTGAAACAAAGTGTGACAAACATGCAAAAAATAAATACATAAATAAAAAGAAATCAGGAAGGTGCAAACACTTTCATACCACTGTGTATATATTATATATACACATACATACACACACACAAATACATGTCCAGCATGTGTGGTGTTCAAATACTTTTTCCTCACTGTGTATATATATATATATATATATATATATATATACAGTGAGGAAAATAATATTGAACACCCTGCTATTTTGCAAGTTCTCCCACTTAAAAATCATGGAGGGGTCTGAAATTGTCATCGTAGGTGCATGTCCACTCTGAGAGACATAATAAAAATAAAAAAAAAATCCAGAAATCACAATATATGATTTTTTAACTATTTATTTGTATGATACAGCTGCAAATAAGTATTTGAACACCTGAGAAAGTCAATGTTAATATTTGGTACAGTAGCCTTTGTTTGCAATTACAGAGGTCAAACATTTCCTGTAGTTTTTCACCAGGTTTGCACACACTGCAGGAGGGATTTTGGCCCACCTCCACACACAGATCTTCTCTAGATCAGTCAGGTTTCTGGCCTGTCGCTAAGAAACAAGGAGTTTGAGCTCCCTCCAAAGATTCTCTATTGGGTTTAGGTCTGGAGACTGGCTAGGCCACGCCAGAACCTTGATATGCTTCTTACAGAGCCACTTTTTGGTTATCCTAGCTGTGTGCTTCAGGTCATTGTCATGTTGGAAGACCCAGCCTCGACCCATCTTCAATGCTCTAACTGAGGGAAGGAGGTTGTTCCCAAAATCTCACAATACATTGCCCGGTCATCCTCTCCTTAATACAGTGCAGTCGCCCTGTCCCATGTGCAGAAAAATACCCCAAAGCATTATGCTACCACCCCATGCTTCACAGTAGGGATGGTGTTCTTGGATGGTACTCATCATTCTTCTTCCTCCAAACACGTTTAGTGGAATTATGACCCAAAAGTTCTATTTTGGTCTCATCTGACCACATGACTTTCTCAAATTACTCTTCTGGATCATCCAAATGGTCATTGGCAAACTTAAGACGTGCCTGGACATGTGCTGGTTTAAGCAGGGAACCTTCTGTGCCATGCATGATTTCAAACCATGATGTCTTAGTGTATTACCAACAGTAACCTTGGAAACGGTGGTCCCAGCTCTTTTCAGGTCATTGACCAGCTCCTCCTGTGTAGTTCTGGGCTGATTTCTCACCTTCCTTAGGATCATTGAGACCCCACGAGGTGAGATCTTGCATGGAGCCCCAGTCCAAGGGAGATTGACAGTCATGTTTAGCTTCTTCCATTTTCTAATGATTGCTCCAACAGTGGACCTTTTTCACCAAGCTGCTTGGCAATTTCCTGTAGCCCTTTCCAGCCTTGTAGAGGTGTACAATTTTGTCTCTAGTGTCTTTAGACAGCTCTTTGGTCTTGGCCATGTTAGTAGTTGGATTTACTGATTGTATGGGGTGGACAGGTGTCTTTATGCAGCTAACGACCTCAAACAGGTGCATCTAATTTAGGATAATAAATGTAGTGGAGGTGGACATTTTAAAGGCAGACTAACAGGTCTTTAAGGGTCAGAATTCTAGCTGATAGACAGGTGTTCAAATACTTATTTGCAGCTGTATCATACAAATTTTTTCAACACAATTTTTGTAATGTCAAAGTATATGTATCAAGTACACAAGGACCTTGATGCCAACCATGATGTGCATTTGCATGCCAGGCTGGGTGAAAAAAAAAGAGGCTTTTTTAAATAAAGTGTGGCAAAGAATCAATAAACTTTTATTATAAAATGAATGTAGAGTAGAGACTAATCAGAATGTAATAGATCCCAGTTTTAGTGGTGAAAACACTTTGGATTTAATACTAACATTCAGATTAATTATAGAAAATATAGAAATAGTTTCACAGTCTGAAGTTATTTCAGATCATTACCTCTTTTTTAAAGTGGTGAAATGCATATATTATATCTAAGGCCAAGTAATAAGGCATAGTAACACAACCACTTCTGTGCAATCAATAATTTGATCAAAGTCTGACTCCACAGAGTTTTATTTCATTACATTCTAGATAATATAGCTAGAACAATCAAGCACTGTGGTCACACATGTATCCTTAAACAGACCCTCGAAAATAAATATAAAATGGTGTCAAACTAAATTGGGAATATTTTAAATATAATAGATTGAGGGACTCCCAAGGATTAGAAAAGCTGTTAATGCTGCTTGGTCAATGTATTTCTCCTTCTAAATAAAATTTTTTAAATAATCTTAGATTCTTATTAAAATGAACTAGTAATGGGACCACTACAGAAACATGCACACGATGAAATGTAATGATGATTTCATAAATGTTACAATTGCAAAATTAAGAATGGAAAATGTTCCAGCCTTTGAATTTAAACCAGACTATTTATAGCTGTAGATAATGTCACTATATCAGACCAGAAATTGAAATAGACTTCAAAAGACTGTTTCACATACACTGAACAATATTATAAATCCAACACTTTTTGCCCCATTTTTATTGAGCTGAACTCAAAGATCTAAAACTTTTTCCATGTACACAAAAGGCCTATTTCAATCAAACATTGTCCACAAATCAGTCTAATCTGTGTTAGTGAGCACTTCTTTTCCGAGAAAATCCATCCACCTCACAGGTATGGCATATCAAGACGATGATAAGACAGCATGACTGTTGTACAGGTGTGCCTTAGGCTGGCCACAATAAAAAGATAGCCTTTTGTTCAGTACATTTCCTCATTAAAATCATTAACTTGTGTACTAGATCCCATACCTACTGGTTTCTTTAAATATATACCACACAAAGCAAACAAACCTCTTCTAAAAAAAAACCTTGACCTGTCAGCTATGCAACCACGGACCAATATCAAACACAATATTTAGGCCTCATTATAGCAGAGATATCGCTGGATAAAGTCGGAACTGCCTCCAGGTGGAAAGTAATGAATTGCATACACTCGCATTACTGTAATTGAGTAGGTTTTTTTTGTATACATTTATGTTTTACAGTAGTTTATAAAATATGTAATTTTACTTTAAAATATTGTGTTTATAGTATTCTATTTAACTACATTTTACATCATATCTGTTAGAGTAAAACAAAAATAAAATAATTAAAATAATGCAAGTGGAAAAAATTGCAACCTGGAAACTACTGCACTGATTTATAGGCATAGAACAAACATGCTAAAGTCACAAGATAAAAAGATGGCAGTGATGAAGACCCAGCTAAAAGTGAAATGCCATCGAACAGAAAGTCATTCATTCAGTGCGCTCACTGTCTTAATTCTGATTTTGCAATTGCGATTTCTCCCCATGACAATAGCATTATAAAAGGAGTTTTTTCTTCGCTGCAAATGTGCTATACTCATGGACCTTTTAAATTGCACTTTATTTTGAAAAGGTGTTCCTTTAATTAAAAACTAGTTTGAGATTTCTATTACTTGTATATTTAACATATATACACATAACCATACTGTCACATCAGTGGCTCTGATGTTCTCTAAATTTAGTAACAGAACACAGGCAAATGTAAGTTTATAATGGCTATTGATCCTCATAATGTTAATTAATTTTTTTGTCAACAAATAATAAAAGAAAACTAAAGATAACCCTATTTGTAAAGTATGTTATTTTTATACATTTATATTTCTTAGTTTTCACTGATCAACAATAATGGAGAGCAGAGCAATTATTTTATTCAATTAAAATCCAATAAACAAACCACCTACAAGGACATATATGTAGTCAGGAGTTTCTTCTTGCTTGATGTAAAACACTGAGGTAAGTGGTGATGCTTATATTATAATGGTGAACGGAAACCTTACCTTTTCCCAAGAAAAATTTCCCCTTGGCAAAACAAACAAAGTAATTCATACTGATTAAATACAATTTTAATTAAACTTAAATTAAATTCATTGTAAATTGTATGACAGTTTTGCTTGATACAGTTAAGATAATATACAGTTAAATCTATCCATTCTTCCATTATATTAGAAAACCACGTCAGCTAATGCAGTGCATGGAAAAACTTAATTTAACATTTTTTTTGGAACATTAACCACCTTTTGATGTTTACCAACCTTTACCATCTTTTTTTTTTCTTATTTAACTGACAATGCTGTTAAAACATGGAATAAAATTAATCTGTTTTTTCTTAATTAACATTAAAAAAATACTGTATAATGGACTGACTGCCAAAAATCACAGTTTACAAATTGATTTACAAAAAAAATAGTCCTAATTTTTAACTAATTTCAGCACAAATTTACCTGGTGCAAAGGGAACCTACCTAAAAACTTTGTCCTTTGCAAAACAATTATTAATTCTACACCATTTAAATGTATATTAAATTCATGTATAAATTGTACGACTATTTTTGTTGATCAAGTACAATTACACATATACCTGGTGCAAATTTAATCTTTAATAGAAACCTGTACCAAAAAAGGTCATGTGGTACTAATTGATTTGTACTTATACGGGAGTATTGTTTTCAAAAGGTAAACTGTACCAAATACCTGCTATTCATCAGGGACAGGTTACAGGGAGCATTTACAATGCTCATGTTTATGCTGTTACTTATGCCGATATTCAGTATTTTGATCCAAGAGAATGTGCAAACTGTATAAAGTGTGGGGTACATAAGCTTTATTTACTCTAAAAATACATAAAAATAAATTCTAGGAAAACAATGTGATTGTTTACACAGCTGAAGAATGACATTTATTTGACAATAACTCTAAGCATTGCAGTACGCAAAATGTCTACAGAGTCTCTCTGGAACATTTTTGTTTGTCCAGTGCTCATACACTTGGCTCATAAGGTTCATCTTCTACTTCATTAGGAATGTCTGCACACCTGATTACACATTTTGTATACAATTGTATTTGTATTGTAGAGAATAGACCCAGAACCAACATTTTAATTTTTTTAA
>NW_025804572.1:0-13053 GCF_014805685.1 Silurus meridionalis | reverse complement strand
TTTAATGATGTGATTATTAAACTAGAAAAAGTTGTGACGTTACATTAATGCAAGATCAAAACGCAAGTTAGCTATACAGAAGATACCGTTTACACGTGCTCAGGTATTTTCTTAAACGATCAGTCATTTATTTTAAATAAAAAATTAAAATTAAAGACTGATCGTTTAAGAAACATAAGTCAATCAAGCATTTTATAATATAAAACAAATTAGAACTAAATGTTGTTGCAACCATGTATAAATAAAATGCATATTTCTCATTAAACACAAATATGGCGTGTGGGCGGTGCTTGAATATTACTGATCATTCTGTTCTCAGTTCAGCCTTCTCCTGATCTTCCATCACCTCCAAATCATCTACTGCTGTTTGTGCACTGAGCTGTTAGTACACACACACACACACACACACACACACACACACACACACACACACACACACACACACACACACACACACACACACACACACTTTACTGGGACTCTAAATGACTCGATGTCCATGTTGTGTGTGTTTCTAGGAGCAGCTCCGTCTCTGCTCACTGCTCACCTTTATAATGTTCACAGCCTGTTTCAGCTTCTTCACCTTCTTCTGCTTCTCCTGGATTCTCTGCTGGAATTTCATCTGCTCCTCCTTCAGCTGAGTCTGTAAACAGTTATAGTTATTTAGATATTATTATTCTCCTGCATCTCCCCCTGCTTTATACATGAGCTCTCACACACACACACGGCGAATGTTGTTCTAGCTGTCATAGGAGAAATCAAGTCCAGTTATACTGATACACACGACCTAGTGACCTTCAAACATGGCTGTCCTGAACTTCAAACTCAAGCACGTTCTAATGATCATTTTAATACTGAGTCTCAGGACTGACACACACACACACACACACACACACACACACACACACACACACACCTGTTTTTCAGCTCGTTCTGCTGCAGCTGCAACTGTGTCATGTCCTCTGTGTTCATGCATCGTACACAAGTAACAGATGAAGCTTTGGTCGGTACGACAGTATATCTTCAGAACCTCATGGTGCTCAGAGCAGATCTTCTCTTGTAGATATTCAGAGACCTCGATCAACTTGTGCTTCTCCAGGAAGGAACTTCTAGTGAGGTTTCAGATGAGTTTCACAAAAGGAGGCCAGACACATCAGACACGACTTGACGGCTTTGCGTTTTCTCCCACTGCATAAATCACATTCCACATCTCCGGATTTAGCGTAACAGTGGACTTCTAAATTCTTCTTCAGTATCTCCACTACTTCAGCCAGCATGTTGTTTCTGTGTAGAACAGGCCTTGGATTGAAAAATTGTGTCTGCACTGAGGACAGCTGTAGACCCCTTCTGATACTTCTGATCCCAGCAGGCATTAATACACACCTTACAGAAACTGTGACCACACGGGATAGCCACTGGATCCTTCAGGAGATCCAGACACACTGGACAGCTGAACTGATTTACTGAAAGCTGATCTACTGAAATGCTGAATTTATCCATTTTCTTGCTCTGAGATTCGCTTTCACTGAAATCTACTTCCTGTGTGTGTGTGTGTGTGTGTGTGTGTGTGTGTGTGTAATAGCAGTAGAAAGGCAGTAGGTTCTAAATGAGTGAATTATAATACACTAAGTGTGAAATCCTGTTTTCTGTGACTGTTAATCAGGTGATGGAGGTAAATGAGCTCCAGTGTGGACGATGTTAATCTTGTGTGTGACGAGTTTGGAGTCAAACGCTGTTTAGATACCCTCTTCTGTTTGGGTCGTTGCCATGGTAACCGGGGAGCTTCTTCGTGCACGTGCATGGCCGGCTAAGTCTGTAGTATGTTTATGCTAATAATAAATCACATTGCTAACTGAATTCTATACAATGAAGTAAAATTGTTATAAATAATGTACAACTTTAAAAAAGATCTGGAGATAATGCCACGAGAACAGTGATGAGAGAGAGAGAGAGAGAGAGAGAGAGAGAGAGAGAGAGAGATAATGTATGGGTTTTACCTCCCAATGTTCAAATAAACAGAATTCATATGACTCGGATTCATGAATCATTCTCTTCTCTTACTCGTATCACTTGAGTTATCTTGTTACTAACACCAGATATCAATACAAATTGTAAATTACAACATTTAGTTGTTTAACTTGTTGTTAGCAAGCAACTGTAGCAACAAGTAGCTAACTGAGTTGTGACTGAAGTGACTCGGGGACTCGTGAGACTCGAATCCCAGCAACGCTTTAACAAGGACAGTGGGGAAAAACAACACGGGAGAAAATGGGGACATCTGGTGGACAAAAGTAGAACGTCATTCGTGGCACATCCTCGAATTATTACAATAAATTAATAAAAATTATAAACAATTATATAAGTATTATAATATCAGGATAAAATACATAGATGTAAAATTAATAAAATAAAATACAAAATATAATCAGATCTTCTTTATATTTTTCACTGTACATATTGTCCACTCAGTGAACTGAGTGAACAATATGTACAGTGATACAAAAACAGTGATACACAGAGTTCACCATCAAATTTCCTGTACCCTCGTGTACCTGATCACTGAAACACAATTCTAACACCGATTCTGACTGAAACCAGATTCTGATTCATTCTGATTCTGATTCAGCAAAATTCTCAATCTGATTGATTCTAAATTTATTTAGGAAAAAGATTCTGATGGAGAATAAAATGTTGGAAATGGAAAATTTGCTTCTTTATTTGAAATATTATTTTAATAAAACGTAAAGTTTCTACTTTTAATGAAACAATATGTTATTTCTAATATTTCATTGTTGATCACATAATCTCACAGTTGTTCCATAAAAGGCAGCCAGAATCCAGCGTATAGAGGCTGAGTGAATGTGGTGTGGAGTCTGTGGAGGAGCTTCATCAGAGACGCTGTAGAAGGACAGAGTTCCTGCACTGTGATCCACATACACTCCTATTCTGGAGGATGATGAAACTTTCAGATCAGTCTTAACTTTGTTGTGATAGAAATAAACAGAAGAAGAAGAACACTGCAGACTCCAGGACTGATTGTTGCCTCCAAAACAACACTCATAACCCGTCCTTTCCTTCTGATGTCTTTATATGAGACTGATATGTACACATAACCATCACTGCTCCACCTCCCAGTAACAGCGTCCACACACTCTCTTTACTCAACACCTGCCAGTAGGAGTCAAATCTCTCTGGATGATCAGAGTACAGCTGGTTTGTGTTACTGAGTGTCACCACTTTGTTCTTCTCAGACAGAATGAGGTAATATACTGTGTTGGGATCCAGAGTCAGATCACAGAAATCTAAACACAAGAACAATGGAAATGTGTCAGATATTAAAATATATCAAAACATGTACTGAAGATGGAGAGTGAGAGATGTGTGTGTGTGTGTGTGTGTGTGTGTGTGTGTGTGTGTGTGTGTGTGTTACACGTACAGTACAGAAAATCTTCTCTGCTCTGTGGTTCTGAGGGTAAAATCATCTGAACTGCTGCAGCTGTGGAGAAACAGGAGACATATTTAGATGAAGGAAATGAGCTGCTTTGGTAATTAATCACTACTGAATAAATGTTATGAATGAATGATGTTGTTTATGTGACTTATGAACTCTGTCACTCTCTTTGTAAGAAAGGAGGAATAAATGTATGTGTGTCCTTTATTAATAGTTGAGTAGCTGAAAACACTATAAATACAGGAGTAATAAGTGTAACTGCATCTAATGATCATTCCAGTGGAGAAGAACAATAACAGTAAGTTCATATAATCATATAAAATCATTATTGTGTGTTTTGGGGAAATGTTTCTGTCTCTCGTCATCATGCTGCAGAGAAAGTAAAGATTCCCAGGACAATTTCTCTCACCATGTTCATGAATTATGATGAATTTCTCCTGGCAGAGTTCCTCAAATCTCTTTTCAGATCAGAGACTGATTTCTCACTCTATCAAATGTGAGATGTTGATGGACAGTGATGCTGGGTGAGTCCTCACATCCAGAAGATACACTGAGAGACTGGAAACTCTACAGAGAGAAAGAAAAACATCATGGAGAAGGAGAAAGGTGGAGAAATATACATGTGACTATATAGACTTTACACACTTTGTGTTACCTGGAGGAAATGGATGTGATGGTGTGTGTGAAAGCTGCTCCAGCTCAATGATTCTCCTCTGAAGATCAGAAATCTCCTGCTCCAGTTGCTCCAGGAGTCGTTCAGCTCCACTCAGTTCAGCCTTCTCCTGATCTCTGATCAGCTCTGTCACCTCGAGCTTTTTCTCCATGAAGCTGATCATCTCAGTAAAGATCTTCTCACTGTCATCTACTGCTGTCTGTGCACTGAGCTGTTAGGACACACACACACACACACACACACACACACACACACACACACACACACTTACTGGGACTTGTTGAGAAATTTAGCTAGTTCAGTTTATAATATAATGATAATAAATATGAATATAATAATATATAATATAAAATAAAGAGTAAAGTTTATCATATATAAAGTTTAGCATACATTATATAATCAAAATGCTTGTAAATGTGATACATGTTATAAGGTGAGTGAGCAGATACGGCTGATAAACCCAGCCATTATGGATGCACAAATGACTCGAGTGCGGTCCCAAGCCCGGGTAAATGGGGAGGGTTGCGTTAGGAAGGGCATCCAGCGTAAAACATGTGCCAAATCGAATATGCGGATCACAAATAAGAATTTCATACCGGATCGGTCGAGGCCGGGTTACCAACGACCACCACAGGTACAGGGTACTACTGGAAATTGTACTACTGTTGGCGAAGGAGGAGAAGTAAAGGAGGAAGACGTCTACAGAGACAGCAGGAAAAGGAGAAGTCTAGGAGAGTGGAGGTTAGGGTTGGTACTTTAAATGTTGGTACTTTGACGGGTAAAGGGAGAGAGGTAGCTGATATGATGGAGAGGAGAAAGGTAGATATGTTGTGTGTTCAGGAGACCAAGTGGAAAGGGAGTAAGGCCAGGAACATTGGAGGTGTTTAAACTGTTTTATCATGGTGTGGATGGAAAGAGAAATTGTGTAGGGGGATTCTGAAGGAAGAGTACAGTAAGAGTGTAGTGGAGGTGAAGAGAGTTTCATAGGGTGATGATCGTGAAGCTGGAAGTTGAAGGGATGATGATAAAGTCATCAGTGCCTATGCTCCACAAGTGGGTTGTGAGATGAAGGAGAAGGAAAGATTCTGGAGTGAATTAGATGAAGTGGTAGATGGTGTACCTAAGAATGAATGATTGGTGATTGGGGCAGACTTTAATGGGCATGTAGGGGAAGGAACAGAGGTTATGGGTAGGTATGGTTTTAAGGAGAGGAATGTGGAAGGGCAGATGGTGGTAGATTTTGCTAAAAGGATGGAAATGGCAGTGGTGAATATGTATTTTCAAGAAGAAGGAGGATCATAGGGTAGCATTATAAGAGTGGAGGAAGGTGCACACAGGTGGACTATGTGCTATGCAGGAGATGCAACCTGAAGGAGATTGAGACTGTAAGGTGTTGGCGGGGCACAGTGTAGCTAGACAGCATTAGATGGTGGTCTGTAGGATGATTTTATAGGTGAAGAAGAAGAGGAGGAGTGAGGACTGAGAGAAGAACAAGATGGTGGAAACTGAAGGAGGAAGACTGTAGAGTGAGGTTCAGGAAGAGGTCAGACAGGGGCTCTGGTGGTGAAGAGGTGCTGGGTGATTGGGAAACTACTGCAGGAGTGATAAGGAGACAGCTGAAAAAAGTACTTGGTGTGACATCTGGAAATAGAAAGCAAGACAAGGAGATGTGGTGGTGGAATGAGGAAGTGCAGGAGAGCATAAGGGAATGAGGTTAACAAAACAGAAGTGGGATCAACAGAGTGATGAGAAAAGTAGGCAGGAGTACAAGGAGATGCGGCAGCAGGTGAAGAGGATGTGGCGAAGCCAAGGAAAAGGCATATGAGGAGCAGGAGAGGTTGGACACTAAGGAAGGAGTTCGAGCTGAGAAGTATGTGTTGCAAGTTAGAGCAATAAAGGATGGATATGGAAATGTGTTGACTAGTGAGGAGAGTGTGTTGAGAAGATGGAGGGAGTATTTTGAGCAGAGCAGTAAGTGTATAGAATTAGTAAGGAGGAAGAGTGAGAGCGATTAAGAGGATGAAGAGCGGAAAGTCGGTTGGACCAGGGTAGAAGCATGGAGATGTTTAGGAGAGATGCAGTGAGTTTTCAACCAGATTGTTTAACAGGATTCTGGAAGGTGGAGGATGCCTGAGGAGATGTACAGACCTGCAGTAACAGAATTAAGTTGATCAGTCACACCATGAAGTTATGGGAAAGAGTAGTGGAAGCCAGGCTGAGAGAGGAGAATATCTGTGAGCAACAGTATGGTTTCATGGAGGAAGCACCAGAGATGCATTATTTGCTTTGAGAATGTTGATGGAGAAGTATAGAGAAGGTCAGAAGGAATTGCATTCTGTATTTTTGGATTTAGAGAAAGCGTATGTCAGGGTGCGAGAGATGAGCTGTGGTATTGTATGAGAAGTCAGGTGTGTCAGAGAAGTATGAGGTGGTGCAGGACATGTATGAGGACAGTGTGACAGCAGTGAAGTGTGCAGTAGGAACAACAGACGGGTTCAAGGTGAAGGTCTGACTGCATCAGGAATTGGCCCTGAGCCATTTCCTGTTTGCAGTGGTGATGGACAGATTAAAGGACAAGGTCAGACAGGAGTCTCCTGGACAATGATGTTTCGGATGATGATATTGTGATTTGTGGTGAGAGTAGAGAGCAGGTTGAGAAGAGCCTGGAGAGGTGGAGATATGCGCTGGAGAGAAGGGAATGAAAGTTAATAGGAGTAAGACAGAGTACATGTGTGTGAATGAGAGGAAGGGCAGTGGAGGGTGCAGTTGCAGGGAGAAGAGGTGGAGAAGGTGGAGGAGTTCAGGTACCTGGGGTCAACAGTGCAAAGTAATGGAGAGTGTGTTGGGAAGTGAAGAAAGAGTGCAGGCAGGGTGGAGTGGGTGGAGAAGAGTGATAGCAGGAGTGATTTGTATTAGAAGAGTATCTGTGAGAGTGAAAGGGAAAGTTTATAGGACTGTGGTGAGACCTGAGATGTTGTATGGACTAGAGACAGTGGCAAAAGACAGGAGGTGAAGCTGGAGGTAGCAGAGCTGAAGTTGTTAAGGTTCGTTGGGAATGATGAGGATGGACAAGATTAGAAATGAGTTTATTAGAGGGACAGCCCATGTAGGATGTTTTGGTGACAAGGTGAGGGAGGTGAGATTGAGATGGTTTGGACATGCGCTGAGGATTGAGCCACCAGGAAGTAGGAAAGAGAAGGCCAAGGAAGAGGTTTATGGATGTGGTGAGGAAGACATGCAGGTAGTTGGGTTGAAAGAGGCAGATGTCGAGGACAGGCTGGTATGGAGCGGATGATTCGCTGTGGCGACCCTAATGGGAGCAGCCAAAGAAGAAGAAGAAGAAGAAGAAGAAGAGCAGATACGGCTGATAGATTAGGTTAGGGATTAGAAAAAACGTCAGTTTTTGAAAAACAAGGGAAAAAATTAGAGGCGCCATGAGTATAAACCGGAAGAGATTTTCGAGGTGAAAAATAGAGAGCAAAATAGTAAAATAAGCAGGCAGCATGCAGGCAACATGCCTTAACTGTACTCAAACCGCATATGCACATATATTCAAAACACAAGTAGAAACAAGTGGAAAAATCTTATAAAAATATATAAAAATATAAAAATGAGAAGAGTAATAGGTTAATAGGCACAAAACATCATCAGATAATAAAGAACGTAGGAGAATAGTTGCAGAATTTGTATAAGAGGTACAATGTCCAAAACACACAGGAAGTAAGATGTTTCTATAAGAGCATGAGCTTAAGATGCAGGCAGGATGAGAGTAAGACAAACTAAACCCCCGGTTTGTAAAACACGTTTCTATACCAAGTCTACACAAAACAAAATAAAAAAAGTAAGGATTGTTTAAAATATCAAATTACTCGCATGTGAAAGCTGACGGGTGCCATTGCTGTCAGGATGGTTCTCTCCTGAGAGCTCCATGGGACGGGCATGAAGTGACTGCAATAAAGCTGATTTGCTCCTTCTCATTCGTGACTGGAAGATGTCTTCATTTAGTTTGTTAATGTATTATTTGAAGTTTTGAAACTTATTGGTAATTGATTAGTGAATAACTAAAACTAATTTTAGTATCGAGCCCCTTAATTGTAATGTCTACTGGGGCATGGCGTCTGAGTTACGACAGACTCTAAATAACTCAATATCCATGTTGTGTGTGTTTCTAGGAGCAGCTCCGTCTCTGCTCACTGCTCACCTTTATAATGTTCACAGCCTGTTTCAGCTTCTGCATCTTCTTCTGCTTCTCCTGGATTCTCTGCTGGAAATTCATCTGCTCCTCCTTCAGCTCAGTCTGAGAACAGTTATAGTTGTTTAGATATTATTTTTCTCCTGCATCTCCCCCTGCTTTATACATGAGCTCTCACACACACACACACGGCCAGACCTCAAGCACATCAGAATCAGAATCAAGTTTAGTGGCCAAGTGTGTGACACACACAAGAAATATGGTTCCAGCCATTAATGACTCTCAAAAGTACAGACATCAATAACACAACACATTTAACTATACAAGACGAAACAGGACAATATAGACATTATGAGTACACATTCAATGCTCTCTCCCTTTCTACACACACACACACACACACACACACACACACACACACACACTGTTTTTCAGATCGTTCTGCTGCAGCTGCACTGTGTCATGTCCTCTGTGTTCATGCATCGTACACAGATAACAGATGAAGCTTTGGTCGGTACGACAGTAGATCTTCAACACTTCATCATGCTCAGAGCAGATCTTCTCTTGTAGATTTCCAGAGGCTTTGATTAAAGTGTGTTTTTTCAGACCAGGAACTTCATAATGAGGTTTCAGATGAGTTTCACAAAAGGACGCCAGACACATCAGACACGACTTGACGGCTTTGTGTTTCCTCCCGCTACAGAAATCACATTCCACATCTCCAGGTCCAGCGTAACAGTGAGCAGGAGAAGCAGCTCGGACTTCAGTCTTCTTCAGTTTCTCCACCACTTCAGCCAGCATGTTGTTTCTGTGTAGAACAGGCCTTGGAGTGAACGTGTGTCTGCACTGAGGACAGCTGTAGACCCCCTTCTGATTCTCCTGATCCCAGCAGTCATTAATACACACCTTACAGAAACTGTGACCACACGGGGTAGTCACTGGATCCTTCAGGAGATCCAGACACACTGGACAGCTGAACTGATCCTGAGTTACTGAAATACTGGCCTCTGCCATTTTCTTAGTGCTCTGCAAAGTTTCTGTTTCTCTGAACAGAAGCAGTTACTTCCTGGTTGTGTGTGTAAGAAAGAAAAAGGAGGAGCACAAAGACAGAGTTCATGAACATTAACCATTTCATGGGGTTACAATTGCTTCCAGGGCAAAATAAAACCTGAAACCTGGATCATATAATATTCTAGATTGTCTCCAAACGTAAACGAGTCCCTGCACAAGTTACACCCATTTTCCATGGCATCTATACAGAATTAAATAACTGACCTCTTTATTGAAATTACATTATTTTATGTATTTGATAAATCTCTGTACATTTACAGTTTGAGATGTGTTGACCAGGACATCCAGAGCTGGATTTCATTTTGAACCAATGGTGGCAGCACAAAATGTTCAGAAAACCCTTCCTAATCAGTCATCCAAGGCAGTTTTATACTAAGGTAGAGTGGCGACACTAATATTCTTTATTTATCACAGGGGATGTGCCACAGGAGGACGTGTAAACCCAAGAACCCAAGAAGGGGACGTGTGAACCCATTTCCCAATTTCATCTCATAATGTAGGTACAAAATCTCAAAATCTTTACTAATGCAAAGATGAAGCTCTGGTGCCTTTAAACTTTTTCCCTTTTCATTATCGTGTGTTTCTGCCATGAATGAAATCTATATTTTCTGCTACAAAGCCACGTTAGGATATTTAAAGAAGCTCTTAATGAGTGAGTAGAATCAGCACATTTGGAGCAGTAATGAGCACAACATATTTTCTTCTTGAGTAATTTATTCCTTTATCACTTTATTGCAGTCAATACAACCCGGTCCTAGAAGGCCTTTCAGGAGTGAGATTTCTTAACATCAAGACACCCGTCAGTTATCAAGTGCGAATTCACGTGGTAAATCTTTCACTTTTTATACCCCAAATTTACTTAAACGTACATATTATTCTCAAACTTCTCCCCCTTACTACTTTACATACACTAATTATTTTGCGAGTTTTTGCATATCCCACCTTTTACTTACGTGTTTTCTGGTAAGTTTATACCTTTTCTTGGTAAAATGCCACCCCTTTCATTTACCTCCATACATTTCTAATTTACATGTACCATAAACCTCTGATGGTGACCTTTCCTTCTTGTAAAAAATCCCCTGATCATGCATTTTACCACTTAAAAAACAACCCCAATTTTCACCCCTTTTTGTTTTGTTTGCTTGTTTTTTTTTCCATTCCTTGCAAGAATTCCCTTTTCTTTTCATATACTGCCTAATCCCTTTATCCTCCCATAGTAAAATCTTAGATTAGATTTTCTGTATTCTTAGCTTTGTATTAATTTAATAGATTTTTCCAGTATTCATCTTAGTTTGTGCTTTTTCTACAATTTTTATCCGTGCAAAATATTTCTATTTTCTCTGACTGCATCTTTATGAGTTTCCTGTCCTGAACTTTTTCTAAATCAAATTTAGCCTATATCTTAACTATAAGATTCCTTAGCGCTTCCTGAATGTTTGTGTGTCTTGGTCATTGAACATCTTATACTACTCGTTTTCATTAACTGATGATGTGTAAGTTCTGTGCCTAATGCTTCATGGCACTTCTCTTTTATAAGATTTTGTATACATATATAGATTTTTTTGTATTTTTCCTCCTACTTAAGATTCTAATTTGATTATATGGATTATATGTGCATGAATGCAGTTTGATTATAGTTAGAGCATGTTGCCTGCAAGTTGCTCGGTGCATTGGCTGCAATGCCCATAAGATAAGATAAGATAAGATATACCTTTATTCGTCCCACAGTGGGGAAATTTCTCTGTTACAACAGCAAAAAATAAATAAATGCAAATATATAAAAGATTAGACACATACTACAGTATAAAGTATATACACAACACAATGTATAAATACAAATAAGGAAAAAGTAGGTATTGCCGGTGGTATTGCACACAGGTGGTATTATTACACAGTTAAACAGTAATACCAGTAAGTATTATGGTGCCTGGTTCACTGGGAGCAGCTGTGATTGTAAAGTCCAATAGCAGCATGGAGAAAAGACCTTCTGTCACGCTCCTTCAGACACTTAGGATGTAACAGTCTGTCACTGAAGGAGCTGCTCAACGATGAAACGGTTACATACAAGGGGTGAGAGGCGTTCTGCAGCAATGATGATAGTTTTGCTACCATCCTCCTTTTCCCACCTCCTGTACAGTTTCCAGGGGAATCCCCAGGACTGAGCTGGACTTCCTGATCAGCTTGTCTAGTCTCTTCCTATCTGCAGTAGAGATGCTGCTGCCCCAGCAGACCACTCCATAGAATATGGCTGAGGCCACCACAGAGTCAGAAAAGGTCTTCAGTAGCTCTCCCTGCACTCCAAAAGACCTAAGTCTCCTCAGCAGAAAGAGTCTGCTCTGCCCTTTCTTATAGATTGCCTCAGTGTTGTCTGTCCAGTCCAGTTTGTTGTTTAGATGAACATCCAGGTATTAGTAAGAGTCCACTCTCACAATGTCCTTTCCCTAAATGTTCACTGGTGGTAATGATGAAGTGTGTTTGTGCCTACGGAAATCCACCACCAGTTCTTTGGTTTTCCCCGAGTTTATCTGGAGGCAGCTCCGTTAGCACCAGTCCACAAAGTTCTGTATAAGTCCTCTATACTCCCTGTCATCATCCGTGATCAGACTGACGATGGCAGAGTCATCAGAGAACTTCTGCAGGTGACAGGTTGCTGAGCTAAACATGAAGACTGCAGTGTAGATGGTGAAGAGGAACAGGGCTAGAACCGTTCCTTGTGGGGCTCCAGTGTTGCAGACAATCATGTCAGACTCACAGTCACGAGTCCTCACATACTGTGGTCGGTCTGTGAGGTAGCCTGGGGGGGTCCTCCATCTTCCTCCTGTAGCAAGCTTTTCCTTCCCTGGTCTTGTTTCTCGGTTCTCTCTGTACAGTTTTCAGCTCTTCTTTGTTTCCTGTTAAAAACCCTCTTCTTCTCTAAGGAGAGTCTTTACATCAGGGTTGATCCACGTTTTGTTGTTGGGAAAAAAACTTACAGTCCTGGTAGTGCCAGGCGAAAGAACGTGCCGGTAAACAAGTGAAATCCACAAAGGTTTTAATAAAAAATAAAGAGCAAGGCAGAAAATGGCAAAACCGCAACAAAACTCCAGGTTAATTAACCCTAGTGAAGACTATGGTTAGACAAAATACACAGAGTCCTATAAACAATGATAAGCTAAACAGAGTGCTTGGATTGTCCGACAGTGTTCCTTAGCCTGAGCTGTAGAACGGACAATGAGCTTGTGGAGGAACGGGGTGTAAGTAGCGTGCAAACTGATGAGGGCCAGTTGTAGCTGATTAGTAAGTGGGAGAGCTGCTTGGAGTGATAGGTGGAGGTGTGGCTGGTGGATCCTGACAGGTGGGTACAATATTCTCCACACAAAGTTAATGTAATCAGTTAAACAGTCTGTTATACTGTCAATAACCTCCCCATGCGGATTGCACAATTCCTCCCACACAGTTGTTATATTATGATTATAATGATAATTTGTGCATATTTAATCATGCATTTTCCACACTCTATATCCATTATATTTTTTTTTCATTTTCCCTTTCTTTTCACCCCTTCTTTCATTAGCTTCTCCTGCGAGGCATACCTTGGGCCAGCGCCCTATGTGTGGTGCATGTGGCCGCCGCCACTTACTGGCCACGGTGCATATTTACCTCCTGGGACGACTTGTTGGAACTTGT
>NW_025804571.1:0-13056 GCF_014805685.1 Silurus meridionalis | reverse complement strand
GCCTCCCTAATGGCTGGGTTGATTTGCTCAATGATGAGCCAGCTTATTCAAAACTGTGACAGAGCCATCTACTGCTCTGGCAGTGATAATTGTTATGCGGGATATGGAGGCCAAGTATAGAAAAACAAAGTTTATTCACAAAACAAGGCAGAGCCAACATAAATACTTGCAGTGCAAAGTATATTCCGGTGGTGCGCTCCGTGGCGCTGCCCACGAATGTCCTGAACTGGTGAAAGGCAGTTGGTGAATAGGTAATCCCAAGGTGCGCAAAGGAAGCGCGCGCTGAGCAGTCACGGGTGAAACGTCGTGCTAACGCGTAAACGTAGCTCTAAAACAGTGCCGGGAGGATCGGGGTAATCCGGGTGCGTGTTGGAAATGAAGCGCGGGTGTGGAGAGTGAGGAGTCCGAGGCGAAAAGGTACGGCGAAATACATGCATGCAATGAAACAGACCGACATGAACCTACACATACATACAATAACGGACCAGGAGTATGAGTGAATGAGGGGTTTACATAGGAGCAGGTGATTAGTAAGTGAATGAGTCTCAGGTGTGTTCAATGAATTAAGCCGGAGCTTTGGAGAAAGCGGAGGCAATGACAGTCGCCAAAGGGGCGTGGCAGGTGGATTCCTGACAATAATGTGGGTTTGGAATGATTCGTAACATTTTATAATTAACGAGTAACAATGCAGAACATAAAAAATCTAACGGAGTAAAAGTATTAAACTCATGTTAGAACACGGGCCTGCAAAGTTACATCACTTACTGATCACAAAGGAGATTTAGAGAACAGAGAACGCAAAAATATTCACATTTTCTGCTTCAGAAGGGCAGAGGGCTTGAACACGATGCCATTACTCAAAAATGGATCCCGCTTTCTTCACTTCTAGTCTAAAGGAGGCTTATTATGCCTTGGGGGTTCTATGAAATTCTGAAGTAAAACGGAGCTTTGAGGATAGATTTGGACTGTAGTTAATGTCAACAGTCTGCTACACTGACTCAGGGCTACAGTTTGCTCACTGTACCCCGCAACATCGTATATCTGCAATAAATGGACATTCGATGCAACCCAGATGAGGATGGGCTCCCTCTTGAGTCTGGTTCCTCTCAAGGTTTCTCCCTTATGCCATCTCTGGGAGTTTTTCCTTGCCACAGTTGCAACCGGCTTGATCATCAGGGACAAACTTACACTTATAAAGAACATCTTATTGATTTTTATCACCAAATTATCTGTGTAAAGCTGCTTTGAAACAATGTCATTGTTAAAAGTGCTATACAAATAAAAATTAATTTAATTTAATTGAATATCATGATTGAAAGGGCACACCACTCTCTAGCTCCTAAACCAGGTATCATGGTGGTACACATGCATAACTTTGGAGATAAACAGTGGTAAGTAGAAAGTTGTCTGTGGATGGAAGTCCACGGTTTGAGAATAGTAAGGTATCTTCCAATCAAGATTTCACCTCCGCAGTGCTTCATAAGTGCAGGGAATTTGATTCAGTTAAACATCGCTTGCAGGAGATCAGAGCTCGTTATGCAATGTTGTACCCAGCTGTAAATACCGATTTGGAATACCACCAAGGTTCTTGGCACACCTGCTGCGGTCTCAGAAATGATTACTCAGAAGGAACATGTACAACCTGCTGTAATTGAGTTATTATTTTCTTTTTTATTTCATATTTGTGTTTCTTTACTAAATGCGATATTTCAGTGCAGAGGATTATATGAATCAAAAGCTTTATTTTTTTCAGACGGTCTTTGATTGGCTTGAGCGGGGGGTTCCTCTTTTCTGGCTTGGGAGGATTGCTGCAGTTAAGATGAATATAATGCTACAGATGATTCCCATCTCATTGCGAATAAAAGAATAAAGGAATTGACCTGATGGCTTAGTTCATTTATATGGAATAAGCGAAAGCCTAGACTAAAATGGTTTAAATTGCAGCTTTCATGGGGCTTGGATTTGACAAATGTAAAAAAAAAAAATACCAATTGGCCTGTCAGCTAAGATTTATAGCTGTATGGACTTGAGCTACAGATGGACCCTTATCTATTGTGAGTCTTCCAGTCAGAAACTTGTAGAACAAAGTTAATAGCAGTCTATATTCTAGCCTTTACTGCCAGAAAACAATTTATTGTTAATGTGGATCAGTGAAAAAACCCATCTTTGAGAGGATGGCACAAGATTATTAGGGAAATGATTCCCTTAGAATTCCTCACTTGTGTTACTTATGTCTACTGAAGCTTTTCATCGAGTTTGGTCTCCATACCTGGATTTTATCGATGTCTCTCTAAGCAATATTTCAAATTTTGGTATGTAATAATGCACGTGTATGGTTTCCAAAAATAAAAATAAATAAATAAATATGAAATAAATTATGGATTTATGAGACTTCCAATTTTTATATTTTTCTTCATTGAATAATTGTTTTGTTTGCTTCTTGCCTTATTGTTTTTTTATGTGTTTGGTTTTTTAATTGGTAATAGCTGCATGCATGTCAGAGCACCATGTCTGAGCACGATGTGAGGAATTGCTTTCAGGAGAATTTTCTGCCTTCTTTAGTGACCTAGCCCTGACCTATGGTAAGTTGTGATGGAGTGTTTTAAACAACTTGCCAAAGACTTTTTCTTTACTACCTGACACCCTGACCTATTTTAGTTTACATACCATCCCAATCATGCCTCAGATGATGCCAGCAAAACCCTTTTGTACTGAGCCTCCTGCTGTATTCATTGAACACTTATGATTCTGTAGACACTTCCAAATCTACCAACATATTTACATTTAATGACAACACTGTTGTTATGAGCAATATCTCTGGAAAAGGATAAGAAAACCTGCATAGTGGATGGTAAACATTTTTAGAACTGGTACTATGGGAACAATATTTTCCTGGATGTCAGCAGGAATTCCTGACCTTTAGAAAGACAGTGGAGAGAGTAGAGAGTGAACAGTGGACATTGTAAATTTTGCAAAATTTGCAAATACTGTAGATAGAAAGATCGTTCCTTGTTTTATATTTATTTAAAATGAAGTAATTCTTAATTTTGTATTTAATTTGTACTATACTTTTATTTCAATTTTATGTCAGTGATTAGTCATTACTGCAAAGACATTTCACTGCATGTCATACTATGCATTTCAGTATGTGTATGATCTGTAAACTAGTCATTATGCTGCTAAAAGGTTTCCATACTGTGTAGGGGGGAATACCTGTGATACTGTATGCATGATGTGAATCGTGGCAACACTCACCCCTTAGGTGGGCTCTCAAAGTCCTCCTCCCAGTAGTGGTGTTCTTCCTCTTGGTGGAGATCAATGTCCCGGGTGGAAGTATAGCTTTGCATCACTCCCTTTCCACCATGGAAATACATGGAACTTCCATCTGACTGGCAGGCATGCTGGTGATTAGAAAAAAAACAGTAAAATGTACTAAACGTAAAATATTTTAAATTAGCTAATTTTATTTCAGAAGATGCTCCTGGACTATGCACTTTCCTCAGTTTGGCATACTTTAATAAATAAAATTAGGCATAAACTATTTTCAAGAGATGTAAAATATCTGCTCAATATCCATAAAGCCTTTAAATGGGTATTTTTATGTAACCTTTATAGTTGCTCCAGGGAAAAAGATCCAGTTAGCAGTATCAGGAGGATCAAGGTTATCCTCTAATATGGTGGGTTTGTGGGCCATGTTGACCAGCAGTATGTTATCCAGTCCCCAGCAGGACTCATAACCATTAGGCTCAGATGCAGCCTCCTGGAACCACCTTAGGTGCACAGCCTCTCCTTGCAGCTTGGTGGCACAGTAAGTAGATGTACCACTGTGCTGATATTTCTGGGTGCTCTTGAAAAGCAAAAGAACCAGGAAGAACATTTAACTGAGCAATAAACACAACGTTTAATGGAAGCCTGAATTAGTCTTGATGAAGTTAAGACAATGAAGGTAAAAATTACCACACACAGACACACAGACACACACACACACACACACACACACTAGTGCTGCTAGTGCTGGGCTGGGGCTACACCCATTGAGCAGCCCCATGGGAGCAGTGAGGGTAGTAGTGCTGGAACAACGTTGACTGCTTTTTCGCCTCCTGAAACCTGTCAACGACTGTATTCACAGCGTTGCTGAACAGGCCAGTATAATGGGGCATCCAGTAGGAATGCTCTGTCAATGTCAGAGATGCCTCTCTGTGACCACCAGGGCTGACATAGACCGGCCAATGGCCCTATTGGTCTCTTTAGTAGCCCTAAGAGCCAGGTCTATTGCACAACAAAGCTCTTGGACATCGTCAGTGCCCGTACTAGCTCCCTAATCCAACTTCCTCAGCAGGTAAGCCCGATATGCCTGCAGCACAGCCATACTGTGCCGGCAGCCAGCGCCTTGACACATCTCTGTGTATGCCTTACCAACCAAGGCAGAGGAAGGCCGAAGGGACTTGGTGGGCAGTGCTAGGGCCATGAGGGCTGAGGAAGCACCGAGGAAAGATAGCCAGCGTCTCTTAACCCAGGGTATTGACCCATAACCGCACTCTTTCAGTCAGACCACATTAGCATAAAGGGGAGACATTGGGACTCAAGAGGCAGGCTGAGTATGGGCTGAGTAAGCACTGGATCTAAAGAGATTGGAGATAGGCTTGTCCTTTTCAGATCCAGTGCTTTCTCCCCGGTCTCGAAAGGCGTGCTTCCGAGCGCTGGGGGAAGCACTGGATCTAGGTAGGAACACATAGATGGTACTGAGGCCTGCTTTCCATATTTATTTTCTCACACAGACACGCACAGAGTGCTTTCCTAAACAGTCTGGCAGTATAAGACACTTGTTCTCAAAGTGTTGTTGATGCAGCTAAAGTTCCTGCAAATGTCTCTAGGTTAAGTATGTAACCCTGGTTCTCTCAGGGAACGAGACGCTGGGTCTCCAGGCCATACTCCTTGCATCCCTAAAGCACTTCCTTCTATTGCAGCTAGCACTGTCTAAACCGCATGTGCATTTAATAGCTTCCTGTTCGCAATGTCACCCTGCTGTGGACAGATTAAACATGTGATTCAGATGCATGGGCACGTGAAAGTGTTCCCAAAGCATTGTTGATGCAACTTGAGTTCCTGAAAGCATAAACACACACACACACACACACACACACACACACACACACACACACTCCAATGTAAGAAAAATAAAAAAATAAAAATATCAAACAACACTACATAACCAAAAATAAAGTGGTCAAATGGATTATTTGGGCTGTGTAAAAAGTATAAAAGAGAAACCTGATTTTTTCCAAGATGGTCCAGCCACTTGAACTGTTTAGTCTACAGGAGACAATTATGCTGGGATCTGAATAACTAAAATGGCAGGATCCAGAGCCTAAAAAAAAACAGATCAACACATAACATTATGCATTAAAAAACACAGAATAAGTACACATTTACCTGGCTAGAACGTTTTATATAGTGGCATCAAGCGAACATAATTGCCATGGCTATATTTCCTTCCGTTATTTTAATCTGCATGGCTATGAGTCATTAGTATTCTGAGTACTCTGTGTTTCCTACTCATTCTGGCCATGAAAGATTTATATCTTCAACACTGTCATGCTACAGAAATCAATGACTGAAATTTATTTGCACTGTAAATGCGGTGCATGAGGAAAATTCTGAGGAAGGTTGACTGTGACATTTAATATTAGAGTTTGTAAGAAAGATAATTCAGGATGTAAGTGAATATAAAAATGTATGATAAAATTACAGATGGATATAAAATATAGATTATTTAGAAAAATATTTAGGACACCAGTGAATAACTTGATTAATTGAAGGGTGATTATAACATAAGGGTATTCATATGCTGGCACTCAGATCTATAAAAAAATCTGGTTTTAGGACACCTATTATCCTTCTTAGGAATTTCATTTGATTTTTTTCCAATAATGTAAGATAATTGTTTTCATCTGTATACAATGGATTTTGGACGATCTGGTAGACTATTCAGCTATAGATAGATTAGATTAGATTAGATTAGATTAGATTAGATTAGATTAGATTCAACTGTATTGTCATTGTGCGGTTAGCATCTAACCAGAAGTGCATAGATAGCTTATTTACAAGTGGCAGTGTAATAATAAGTGTATGAGGTTACACAGAAGGTGTAGTAATATGTACATATAACTGAATAAGGGTATATATAGTGTGGTTTTTATATAAGTATGATACAGTATGAAGTGGTATGACAGATATAGCTGTACAAAAGGAATGTCATTATGAATATATATATATACATATACAGTGCCTCACAATTATTGGCACCCCTGTTTAAGATGTGGTCGGACTTCTAAAAATTCTCCTTTTTTAAAACAACATAGAACCCAAATGCAAAAAGAAAAATCCAACCTTTATTTAAGTACATTACTTTGGTGGTAAAAAATCACACATTTAGAAAAAAAAAAACTTGAAATCATGTGTGCCACAATTATTGGCACCCTGATGTTAATACTTTGTACAACCTCCTTTTGCCAACAAGACAGCACTTAATCTCCTCCTATAACATTTCACAAGATTGGAGAACACAGAGAGAGGATTTTGACCATTCTTCTTTGCACAATCTTTCTAGATCATCCAGTGTCCTGGGTCCTCTCTTATGCACTCTTCTCTTTAGCTCGCCCCACAGGTTTTCGATTGGGTTGAGGTCTGGGGACTGAGATGGCCATGGGAGGACCTTGAGTTTGTGACTGCTGAACCACTTTTGTGTAGATTTTGCCACATGTTTTGGATCATTATCCTGCTGAAAGACCCAATGACGACCCATCTTCAGCTTTCTGGCAGAGGCCATCAGGTTTTTATTTAAAATATCCTGGTACTTCAAAGCGTTCATAATGCCATGCACCCTAACAAGGTTCCCAGGGCCTTTGGAAGAGAAACAGGCCCACAGCATCACAGATCCTCCACCATACTTCACGGTGGGATGAGGTGCTTTCGGCATACTCATCTTTTGTTTCGCCAGACCCACTTAGAGTGTTTGTTGCCAAAAGCTCAATCTTAGTCTCATCTGACCAAAGCACACGATCCCAGTTGAAGTCCCAGTACCGCTTAGCAAACTCCAGGCGTTTACGTTTGTGAGTGTTAGTGAGAAAAGGCTTTTTCCTTGCATGCCTCCCAAACAGCTTGTTGGCATGTAGAGAGCGTCTGATGGTTGTTTTGGAGACTCTGTGACCCCAAGATGCCACTCTTTGATGCAATTCTGTGACGGTGAGCTTGGGAAATTTTTTTACTTCTCTTACCATCCTCCTCACTGTGCGTTGTGGCAAGATAAACTTGGGACCTCTTCCAGCCTTGTTTGTCACTGTTCCAGTTGTTTTAAACTTCTTAATGATTCCTCTGACTGTAGATACCGGCAAGTTAAGGCGAGTGGCTATTTTCTTGTAGCCATTGCCTGACTTATGAAGCTCGACACACATCTGCCTTACTTGAATGGTGTGTTCTCGTGTCTTTGCCATGTTGACAAATGGGTAAGAGAATTAGGCCTCTGTGTCACGTCATATTTATACCCCAGGAAACAGGAAATCATGAATTACTAATTAAAAGTCCCTAGATACCCTGACCAACCTTAGCAACTACAGAAAAATATATAAAAAAAAAAAAAAAAATTAAATTTTCAGAGGAATTGTTAGGGGTGCCAATAATTGTGGGACATAAATGTATGATTTTTTAACACCAAAGTTATGTACTTAAATGAAAGGTACTTGGTCGTTTGTTATGCCACCATAATTAACAACCATTTTAAGCCACAACCAATTTTATAGACAGGTGCAGTCACAACCCTTAATTCAACTATCATCTATTTAAAAATATATTTCACTACTTATATCACCCTTCTACTACAATTTTTTTTTTACAACTTATTGGCAGAAAGACTTTAGTTAGCTGTTAAATTTTTAATATAGGATTTTGAGTTGATCAATTGTATTACGCTATATGTTACATATAATACATTCTGAAAGTTTTAAACAAAAGTAAAATGCATTTACCATATATGCAGAAAGTTCATTACATTTTTATAGAATTTATTACTTACCCAGTGCAAACTGTAATACTGAAGCAGTGCTTGTATTAAGAGCCACTGTAATCTAAATCAACAATAAAACGTCATATCAAAATCTTTTTTTTCTCATTAAAAAAACATTTTTAATTATAAAGTGATTAAATATATTCAATTCTGTGCAAACAATATTGCTAAGCAGTGTATTTTTATTTAAGTAATTGTGGATTTTTGTTCATATTTACTGTTCAAAATGCATTTATTATTTTCAGGCACCTATATAGCATTTTGATTATATATTTTCTGGTTATTCTCATTTTATGCCTAAAAATAGTGTATATATATATATATATATATATATATATATATATATATATATATATATATATATATATATATATATATAAAACAGTAGAGGATTGAAAATAAGGATGCAAAGTATAAACTAGGCCATCTTAAAATTTTCAGATTACAAACATTTGCCCCACAACTTAAACTTCTACAAAGAAAATACAGAGACAACAAGGAGTTGCTAAAACGCTTTCACTGAGGACTTCAGACAAAACACAAATGCCCTGTCTTGAGAATAGGAAAGATCAAAACCAACTCCAACTTGTGGCAAGGTGCAAGTCCGAGAAAACCGAAGATCCAAAACTGAAACCCAAGGATCTGGGATGCAAAACGAGGGCAGGAAAGTCTGTCAGAACGCGAGAATCCGCATCCATTTATGCAGCTGGAAGATGGCTGCGGCACCATGAATGATAGTCATATTAGAAGTATGCTCATGACTAAAAATAGGGACAAGTTAAGTTCTGAATGTAACATTTATTACGTATCTGCAATATTTATGCTTATATTGCATGTAATAACGAACTTAAATTACAGCAACCAAATGCTGAAGCAGGTTATGACCGCTGAGTTCTGACAACTAAAATGCAAAGGCATTCTTTACAATGACTGCTTTCCACTTCGTGGCAACATGTTGACTTGGGTTGATTAAAAATTGCCATGCTATTGATGCATTGTATGTTTTAGAAAAAACTAATGATAGATGTTAGCTTAGTAATGATCAGGAATGTATGAAAGGAATGTTTACTTTTACTAGGACTACATGCAGCTAAAAGTAAACATTGTGTCTCTGGATGGTCTTTTTTGTTTCATTAAGTACAGCAGTAGAAAACCTGTGATTATTGACACTTGTCTTTCCTTCAAAACTCATGTAGACAATAGTTCTGAGATAGCCTTTGTTTTAGAAATATATTTTAGCAATATATTGTTAGATGATAAAGAAAAATTTTTCATGCTTTTGTTACCCCTAGATTAGTCTGTAGTAATTCTAAACTGTATATATATTTTAGTATGTGCATAAACAGGCTCCATTGAGACCAGAATGAAGCTGCTAGAGCCTATACTAAAACCAGAAATGACCTCTTTCCTATCCACTCTATTTTGACCATCAATAAAATCTTACACTAATTATTAAATACTACTACTTATATAGAAAGCTTTGAATGGTCTGCTGCCACTGTACCTGTGCAATCTTTTATTTTTTTACAATCCACCATGCCTACTTATGTCCTGATAGTGACGTAATCTACAGCTGTTGTGTGTTGCATGTATACTGTATGTGAAAGCCAAAAACACACTACAGTGTGAACAGATGCAAGTACAGGTATGTATTTATTTAATAAACCTGCAGATAATCCAAATCACGAGGCAAAATCATAAAAGTGAAATGGGCAGTGAACATAAGGTGTAAACATAAGGACCAATCACTAGACAGGGTAGAGACAACATGAATGCTGGAACAGGCTCTCTGAGGATGGAAGCCGTAAAGCCAGCCCTTTGGCAGGAGCGGGATTTTTACGATAGAAAGGCCATCATCCCCTGGCTTTAGCGCATCATGGAATGAAGCCTTGGTTTTGCCACCTGACTTTAGTGAATTGTGAAAGGAGTGTGGGTCTTGTGAGGCCCTGACATAAGCATGATTAGAGAGGCCTCCCCTTTAGTCTCAGGCATAAAGCAGGCATGTGTCACCCTCTAGTTTAAGCACAGCATAAAGCGTAAGTTACGCTTTATGCTGTGCTTAAACCAGAGGGTGACGTGGGAGTGGTGTGGAGTAGCGCGAGAGACTATCCCGTCGACCTCAGCTGGAGCATGCAAAGAAACATGGCTTGGGAGACCATATTGCCGGTCTCAGGTAAGAACTTGGCATAGAGCATGGATTAGGAGGCGGCCTTGTTAACTTTGAGCTGGAGTGTGGTGTGAAGGGTGGTTTTGAGAAAAAAAAAAAAACTCATGAGCATTCTGACAAACACAGCTACTGAGCGGATTACCACGTTGCTGTGTTTATAAGAAGCTCAGTCCAATTAAAAAACATGAACATTAGCCACTGATCCTCATCCAGCTTGAGTTCCAGCAATTCCAGCAATGCCATCGTTTGGAGCTGGTGATGGTGAAAGCATGTGTACATGCCAAAAGCATGCAACAGCGAGACTGGAGGCAAGTGCATGCAAGTGTTTATTTGATAAACAAGCAGATAATTCAAATTGTAAACCAAAATTATAAGTGAAACAGAAAGTGGTTGGGCGATTGGTAAAAAACAAAGTGAGGAAAAAATAAACAAGAAATTGAAAGTTATATCCAAAGAACATGAAACCATAAACATGAAACTGTGGACATAAACGTAAAACAAACAGCTAATTTATTGCTTTAAGAAAAGAGTTACTTTTCCAAGACAAATTGAACACAAACAGGTACTTATACACACATTATTCAAGCATGGAAATGGGGCACAGACATAAACTATGAAATGTAAACATAAGGACCAATGATGGTTATCATGGGTCAGGTGGGGTTTGTGTAAAAAGGCTGTATGCAAGAAGGCATGAATGATCATTATAATCATGAATCATCATAATGCTGTGAATCACACCTGAGAAGACAAAGACCAGTATAATCAGCTGCAGAATGAGCCTACCAGTCAGCTATATGACTGAGAGGGAATTGCTACAAGAAAGAATGTCAAAAATTATATATTTTCTTGTTTGTAGTTTATTAAGAATATATTCAACTATCACACATAATAACTTTCATGCATGCTTAATAGTGTCCATGAGGGTCTTACATGCATGCTGTATATTGTCCATTAGGGCCTTACATTCATACTGGAAGTGTTGTGCTAGTAACTACGAAATAGTAACTAGTTACAGTTACTATTTACTTCATTCAAAAGTAAGTTAATTACTTTATTGATTACTTAAAACAAAAAGTAATGCGTTACTGTTAAAAGTAACTTTTAGTTACTTTTTAAAGAACGTTATTAATGTTTCCATTAATGCCCTTTTATGTTATGGTCTATACTAACACAAAACTGACTTAAACACAAAGTAATTTTTAAACACTATTTTATTTAAGTCAGACCAGCACAAACTGAATATATCACAAGGATTTCTGAAATAAATAACAAAATATATTCAGAATCAAAACTAAAGTGGCTTCTGCATCATAAAAGCTGTTGTATTGAGCCTTTAAAATGTTCCTTTCACAGCTTAAGTATGAAAACTATCAACAATGTACAACATAACACCGGGTTAGCTTTTAGCTTCATCGAGGCATGGAGTTTCTGGAGGTGCTTGACAGATTGGAGTTGCTGTTTATTGCAGTAGATACGGCCTTGAACCAAAAGACACAGCTTACATTTGACTAAAAGGTCTTTATGCTCAACTGAAGTGAAATAATAAGCATATTTCCACTTTGAGAAACTCGTCTTGCTCTCGCCTTGACTCGCCATTACTGCCGCACATACTTGAATAAACGGAAACACACCCACAGTGCGTCTTCTTCGTGTTTACAGTGATTCTCATCCACCAATCCTACAATGTGTCTCTGCTGTAAACTGGTTAGACTTTAGGCTACACAAAATTAATTCATTTAATTATTTAAAAAGTAATGCGTTACAGTATTAGTTATTGTCAAAGTAACTGCTTAGTAACGCGGTATTGCCCAACACTGCATAGTATCCATGAGCGGTCTGACCCAGAAAAGATGGTCGTGTTCAGTGGTGCCCCTTTTTCTGTCATTGTCCTTGTCTGCATCTGTGTGACTCGTGCAGGTTCAATGAAATAGTGCGGTATGTGTGCTTCGACATGATTGTGGCAGGAAAGGGAACAGAGAAAAGACTGCCCTGCTGCCAGTGGTCTCTGATGGACCTCATCTTCACCATGACCATGTAGAAGAGTGGCCCAATGTAGCAGTACAGCTCACTGATGATAACATCTGTCAATATATAATTATGGCCCTTTGCACGGCTGGCTGCCTGAGCATTGGTATTTCGACACACAGTTGGCACAGCAGTTTTAAAAAAAACATTATGAAAAACCATGTCAACATCTGTTTTTTTTTTTTTTTTTATGACAGAGTGGGCTGCTTTCTTTGCCACAGGTTCTTTTGCACTGTTATTCTCACATCTGAAATAAAAAAAGTAAGCATGATTTTTACACAAATAAACCACATTATTAACATTATTGTGATTTTCACTGATACTAGTACTAATTTATAGGAAAAAGAACACAATTACCACACAGCACACATTTAACCATACAGTAAATAAATCAAATTAAAGTAAGATCTGTAAAATAGTGAATTCACTGTATCTCTTACTCTGTAAGAGTTGAAAACTGAACCGAGACCTGAGTCTTCTTCCTGGTTGAGATGTAGTAAAGGCGAGTGGTGTATTCATAGTCCTAAAAGCATTTTGTATACAATAGTTAGTATTTAATTTTCACCTTTTCACCTTAGCATATGCATACTTGATGATAGAGTCCCAATAGAATGCCAACAACAATGTGCACTTACTCAGTATGATTTTCCAGCAAACACAAAAGAACTACACTCATGTGTCTTTCTTGTGCAAGATGGCAGTGATGCAGCCACAGTCCTAATTAAAAATTTAAAGTTGGTAACAGGTATCAGAACATGCATAGCTGATAATAAATTGCATCACTGATAAGAATGAACAC
>NW_025804570.1:0-13067 GCF_014805685.1 Silurus meridionalis | reverse complement strand
TTATTTATTTAATGCATAGTGTGTAGCCCTACAGGCTAGGATTTGAGGAACCCTACTGTAGTGTATTGTGTTATTGTTTTTGTTGCACTCTTTATTTTTATACATACTGTACTGTATTGTTTTATTGTTACAATTCCTTTTAAAGCTGTCCTTGCTAATGTGTACTTTTAATAAACACAAAAAACACATTTTCTTGTAGTACTGTACTTCTCACTGTGGCTCAGTGATCCACAGCTCATTTAATAACAGCTCATTATTATTGTCTCTGAACTGTCAGTCACAGCATGTCCGCCTCTTTATGGCCTTTCAAAGTAAAAAGTGTCTTTAAAATTTTAAATCTATGTATTGTTTAAGGTGAATGAGCAGGCAGGATGATTTTCACATGAATAAAAAAAAAAAAAACCTACATTAGAAGATCTGTTCTCAAAAGGTCTTGAAACATGTTTACTATCGGTTTTGTGGCCTTATTTCAGTGAGTTGTTTTTTTTTTTTTTTTAAACCATAAACCTTATTTTGTCAAAATACAAAGAAACACATATAAGTGGTTTACATATTATGGTAGCCCAGTTTGTGCTGAATACAATGTAATAAGTCTCTTGTCAATATTATATTTTAAAAGCAGCTAAAATAAAATGTGAGCGTCAAAATCTCTCAATCAAAAACCCTCAGACTCCAGAGGGTTAACTCGACCGAGAGAGAGAGAGAGAGAGAGATCATCATCTTTTCTCTGCTTGTGTTCTATATGTGGATCTTCTATGGTTGTTGTTCAGCCTGCATACATTTACTAGGTAACAAAATGTTTAATTAGTTTTTTTTGTATAAAACATTTCTGTTTGATCATTTTTAATTAAAATATAAATAAATAAATAAATAAATAAATAAATAAATAAATAAATAAATATAAAAGAGGCGAAATTAATCCTCCAGTGCAACACACGTTATGTAGATAGATAGATAGATAGATAGATAGATAGATAGATAGATAGATAGATAGATAGATAGATAGATAGATAGACAGACAGAGTAATATTTGAAAAGTACCAGACTCAAGGTTCAATACATTACAGGAAACTGAGTGTTCTGGTCTCCATATGGATGCATGGGTTTAAATCCCACTTCTGACACTAACTTCATTTTCAGGCAGATGGATATATAAATTAGAGAGATCAATAGATTGATAGGAAAGATGAGCAGGCATATATATGCATTCAGACAGAAAAAAAGATAAGACTGATGTAGATAGATAAGAAACACAAAAGAAGAATAGATAAGACAAACAAGTAGACAGAAACTTGCAAAAATAGTTTTTTCAGCCACTAAGGGGATAAAAACACAGGCTTGTATGTCAGGATCGCCGAGCGGTCTAAGGCGCCAGACTCAAGGTTCAATACCTTCCAGGAAACTGAGTGTTCTGGTCTCCACATGGAGGCGTGGGTTCGAATCCCACTTCTGACAGTGACTTTATTTTCATTAGAAATCAAAACAATAATGAAATAATTATTCCCCTTTGTATTTCAAACACAGACATACAGAATAAACAAGTAGATGGTTACCAAATAGTGGGAAAAACAGCCAGAAAAAAACTGTTAATACAGACTAGCAGGAAGATGGATATATAAATTAGACAGATCGATAGGAAAAACCCAGCCAATAGGGTTGCACAAGCCAGTGCACTCTTAGTGCCGGTCCCAATTACTATTACTGGTAAAGGGAGAGAGGTAGCTGATATGATGGAGAGGAGAAAGGTACATATGTTGTGTGTTCAGGAGACCAAGTGGAAAGGGAGTAAGGCTCGTTAGTAAAAACAGGTATGTAGTTCCTTTTATTGATGTGTTCTGCCTACACAAATTCATTCCATTGAAGATGCATCTAAAATCGATGCTTGATGTTTAGACCTAATATGTATGTCATATGCACCTTTGTTATTTAATCTATTTTTGAACATAACACATACAATTTACAATTTATATAATAATAATTATATTTTTGCTGAGATTACCCGACAATTTGAGAAAATTCATTGTGTTTTTGTGATCGTTCTAAAAAAAATAAAAAATTAAAATTATATCAGAGTAACACTGACCTTAAAACAAGTGAATGTTTTCTTCAAATGCACTGTATAGTGTCTTATCTGTATCCATCAATGTTCCCTGACCAGCCTTGAACATACACTGATTGATTGATTGTTCTTTATTGGGAAGTGTTCACCTGTTTGGTGACAGGGGGCGCTGCAGCGCTGCTCAGAAAATACAGAGACTCTGTACAGTAAAACCTCGTGTACGAGCATAGTTCGTTCTTGAAAATTGCTCATGTGTCCATTTGCTCGTACGTTCGAACCGATTTTCTCCGTAAGAATGAATGTAAAAGCGATTTAATCCGCTCGAGATCTCATTCGATCGCTTATTTCTGCACTTAAAAAGTATTTGTACTGTTCTGCACATTACCGTAATGTAAACATAATTGAACACTTAATCATGTGGTAGTGGTTAATTGCGAGTGTGAGATGCGTATCATGCTCGAAACTTCTCGGTTTCCATGGTAATTCTATTTACTTTCCTTTTCACAGCACCATCACTGATTTTCTGGGGAGACATTTTTCAAGATTTCTAGTGAAATAAAAATATAACACAAAAAAGTTATGTTTTTGCTGCACTGAACAACGAGAGCGACCGAGTGATACGTCATCATCTAAGCGACTGATGCTTCACTCACCAAAACGGGAACCTGCAGCATGGGTTTGCTCGTGCCTCAAATTTGCTAGTGAAATAGGGTAAAATTTCGAGCAAGGTCGCTCAGATTCTCCGCTTTGCTCGTACTATAGGTTGTTTGTACAATGGGGTTTTACTGTACTACATTTTCTATATACTTTGTAACATAAAGTCGCAGTCTTGCACTTCAACGATTTAAATGACGCCATCGCACAATGATGTCATGGTGTTACTTAGCAACTTTTAGAAGGATATTAATTCATAGTCCATAACAGTTTTAAAATAAAGATACATTTTAATTTCCCTTTGACTGATCATCTCAGTTCATCTCCTCCAAGTCCTTTAGCGAGTCAAACCTGACAAAGCTTGGTAACATGTTATAGGAGGGTTATAATATAGTAATGTTAATTTGATGAGACAGACTCCACTTTGGACAAATTCAGTCTCCACATTAGACAATCAAAGATAGAACAGCTGCTAAAAGAGGCCACAAAGCAAGAGCGCTGCAACCATGACCTCGACGTGATTTGAACACACAATGTTTGGATCTGGAGTCAGATGCGCTAACGTTGTGCCAACAGGTCAGAGTTGCTGCAGGAACCTGCCTCATGGCACAGAGTTGGCTTTGCATGTTTCTCGTCACGGTTGTAATGACAAATGGAGTCTGATGGTCACGTTGCAGTCTCTGAAATTTTCCGCATTTAAAGTTCCTGATTGTTGGTGTAATTAAGATTCAAGAGTTAGTTTTCATATGTACAGGAAACAATCTGTTACACCATACAGTGAAATAATGAACTTAGTGTCAGTCATTTGTTCTGTGATGAAATGTCAAGTTTGTTTTCAAGTTTGTTTTTTTGCACAGAGACAAGTATTTTATTGAGGCCAGGTGTTGCAACAGCAGACATGTGAGTAGAGCCCGGATAGCTCAGTCGGTAGAGCATCAGACTTTTAATCTGAGGGTCCAGGGTTCAAGTCCCTGTTCGGGCGTTAAAAAGCTAATGGTTGTTGGTTCTTATTGGTGGAAAATCAAAAGTTTGTCTGAATCTTCCCTTTATGTCAAAATGCCATGACTCTTCCTCTGATATTCCAGATGTTTTCCTATCCTACCCATACATGAGTATATAATGCTTTAGTCTCACTGTGGTAAGCATCCTTTATGGTGGTAATTTTGACCAACAAATGGCTGTGACAATAGTCGTCTTTGTTTGAACCCAAAAGATATTCCCATGATCCTCCCATGCAAATATCATTGGTTTAAACATACTTTAACTGTGACATTATTTGACGTGTCACTGAAACTTGAATTGTGAATACATAGGGTTGTTTTTTACTCTGGACAGGCAACACAGAAGATGCTGTGGGTTTACAGAATAATTCAGAGTCACTGTTATATGAACAATAAAACATTTTATTTTTGATTACCGGAAAAACTACAAAGATGTCAAATAATAAAATGTAATAGATGCAAACACACAAAGGTACAAATAATATTTCAGAATTATATATATTTTAGCAAAGAAGGCACAGGTATTGAATTTGTATTTTGTTATTATTAATAAATCTGATTAAACATTTCAGGAGTTTATTTTCTGTATGTGGTTTGAACTATCGGTTGTGGTGAGGGTTTTTGTGTGTGTGTGTGTGTGTGTGTGTCTGAGTTTTAGCCTGTGCATCTCCCAGGATCTGATGTTTTAGGTGCCACCCAGTAAACTGCAGTGGATCCAGTAGAATGGGAATAATACAATCAGAGACACAGGGTTTATTTTTAATGTTTATGTGCCAATGTAGCTTTCAAAATGACCAAAAAAAAATGCTAATGTCTCTGTGGTGCAATCGGTCAGTGCGTTTGGCTGTTAACTGAAAGGTTGGTGGTTCGAGGCCCCCCAGGGATGTGATAGTGGCTTTTGTTAGACACCGTGCTGCACACCAACCTGAGCTGAGAGCAAGTGGAGGAACGAGTGACTGTTACTGGGTGGTGCGTCTTAGAAAAAGGCTTCTAGGTTTGAACAAGTTTAATACAAAACTAACTTTAAATATCAATATGATAAAAATAAAATGCTCCTGAATCCTGCATGTACACAAAACAGACCAATCCTGCGTCTGATCTACACTGTGTGACCAAATGTATTGGGACACGTGACTTTTCCACACCACATCAGTAAAGAGCTCCGTTTAGTCTAAATTTGACTAAAAAATAAAGAATAAATGAGAGATAATATTTCCAGAAATGTTGCAGTGAGCAGAATGGACCTTTCGCTAATGGTGTAGGAGACATCATCATTAGCCTCATGCTAGCCGGGTTTGCTAGCGCTGTTTTTGTGTTAACTAGTTTCTTAGAATATTTAATTGAAAGTTGACCAAAACCAAATACATTCGTCAGACACTTATATTGTGTTTATAACTCACTAAATGTAGAATATTTAGACTGAGGATGAAGACTATTAAAGCTAAGATTAGTTAGCTAGTTAGCCTAGCTCAGTGGTTCTCAAAGTGTGGGCCTCTAGTGGAGAATAAAGATATGACAGGTGGGCGCAATGAACGGCAGGATTTATTTATTTATTTATTTGTTCTTCATTAATAAATTTCACCATGAATAAAGTTCATACACACAAAGCAACACAAACAATGTTGTGAAAATCTATTCAATGGATAAATGTGTGACATTGATCACAAAAAACAAGCAAACAGGTAATTCAGCACAAGCAGACAAAAACGTAGATGGTAGAAGCAATAAACCAAAAATTCATCTTTAAAGAAAATATAATTGTGGTTTGTGTTATCCTGTTCCTTTTGCCACATCTTATTTTGAAACTTTTAGATGTTGCTAAACTGAAAATTAAATACAGATCTCATCTGTCAGAGTGACAGTATCAAGTCTACAACTCAGTTGTTAAAAGATGTATGCATTTGCTCTATTTTACACAGATTGCAAAGTGACAGAAAGGCAAAGTGATAACACAATTACACCTTTCTTTTCTATTTTTGTTTTTGATGCTAGTTGATGATCATTTAGAATTGGTTAGTTTAATAAATTAGACATTTTCAACTTGAAGTATTTTATTATACTTTTTAAGGTGACAGAGGACAAGTGGGTTTAAAATCCACCCTCTGAAGTGGTAAATGGCAGAAAAAGATTGAGAATCACTGCTAAAAAACACAAACAGAAGTCACATTAGTACAGAATGGAGCATAAAGCACGTCCGGATAGTGCCGCTAGAGGGCAGTGTGAGACTGAGAGTTGAGGATGTGAGCTGTGTGAAGCTGGGATCAATAGTCTGTTAAGGGGTGGGAAGAGGGAAAAGAAGGAAAGAAGACAGGAAAAGAGAAAAAGAGAAAGAAAAATGGAAGAAAAAGAAAAGGTAATGGAAACATGTCTTGCACATTTCTTATGGTTGTTGGCAGATTGATGTATATATTTTATAGCAAACTGCCTTTTGTGCTTCCCAGAGAGAATCTCTGATGTGAATGACGCTGGTTCGAATCCCTCAATAGTGCACACAAATACTGATGATGTGAATAAAAATACATCACTTGTCACTCATGTTCATTAATATCTTTGTGATTTGACTGATTTTTTACTGAAATTCCAATAAAGTGCATAAAATGCATGTTTATTTCTTTTGTTAATGTACTTATTTAACCTTTAACACTTTTTTAACAAAAGTCTCTTTTTCATTATATGGGACATGTTCTGTATTTATCTTTTATATTTATATTAATAATAATAATAATAATAATAATAATAATGAGGATGATAATGGGTTCAGGTTCACAGAATAATTCACGAGTCACTGTTCTATAAACAATAAAACATTTTATTTTTAATTACTGAAAATGCTACAATATTACAAATCAATGTATATATTAATAAAGGTTAATTAACAATAGATATAATCAAGTACAAAGATTTAAAAAATGATCCTAATTGGGTCTGAAACAACAACCTAATGATAAATAACTATAGATTATAATAGTAGTAAATCCACAAAATAAATGGTAAAATAATATCAAGTCTCTGAGTGACTCAAAACACCAGGAAGAAATGGTTAAAGGAGCAGAACTGGAAGAAACAGCAGGTCTGGATGCAGATGAAGGACTGGCTGAAGGAGATGAACTTTGACTACCAGGCTGTAAAGACACATATTGTATATTATGAACTTAAGCATAATAATGATGATAATAATGACATATGAAGATCTTTTAAATGACAGGAATCTGCATTGGTACATTTACATTAGGTTTGGCTGCTGAATTGTTGCTGAAGGATTCACCAAACCGTGACTTGTAAAATCATGTAAAATCACACATGTGCTGGAAATGTAAAGATCTGATTTCCCTTTTAAAGAAAACACAAATGATCTTCTATTCAATAAAAGACAATATGACTATAAAAGGCTTTGGGGACGTTCCAGAGATAATTGCGTGTGGAGTAAATACTGAAATATGAAAATAATGAATGAGCAGTGATAATGTAAGTGCAGGCTGTATAATGGTGGGGGTGGAGGTAGAGGGCGCTACAGCAGTAGGAGTGGAGTAAAGCAGGTGGAACACTTGCAGCAGGTGGAACACTTACGACCTGGTAAAAGAACAATAAAGAGTGTGGAAAACAGGTTTTATTTACCTTTTAGTCTTGGTATTTTTTTACAGATGTAAATAAGAAGAAACATTGCAAAATATACATACAGTGAGGAAAATAAGTATTTGAACACCCTGCTATTTTGCAAGTTCTCCCACTTAGAAATCATGGAGGGTCTGAAATTGTCATCGAGGTGCATGTCCACTGTGAGAGACATAATCTAAAATAAAAAATCCAGAAATCACAATGTATGATTTTTAAACTATTTATTTGTATGATACGGTTACAAACAACTGATGTATTTGGGAGTGTAGATGAGAGAGCTGGTCTCATATTGCTCCAAAAAAAATTATTAAGTTACTGAAAATAATTTGCATTGTTTAGTGGCTGTTTCTCTGATGTAGTGACTGTCAGAGTAATGAAAATACTCCACCATGTACAGTAATTGGGTAACAGTAGGTGGCGCAATAATGACATTGTTTATTCATGACAAACACAAAGGTGAATGAGAGAGATCTCAAAGTGAGCTACCTAGTAGCTGAACTCGTAGCCTAATCAAAAAAAGCCCCACACTGTGGCAGAGACATTAATGCTACCTGCCTGCAAAGCCGCTGTCAACAAGATGCTCGTCCCTGATGCAGTTAAAGAAATAAAAGATTTTTGTAAATTTACCCCCTTACAAAGAAATTAACAGTTTAGAATTTTTATATTAGATTTATTTTAACAGAGAGACAGAATATAAAACAAATATGCTGTAACATTAAATTATATATTAAAAAATGATATATTTTAACACAAAAATAGAGTTATTACTGCAAGTCAGTGTTAAATAGTAAAAAGACCCAAGTCAGGAACACACACGCAATCTTCCATTTATTTAGTTCACCCACTGGTAACACACACAGCAGGTGAATTTCGGCATGAGCGCGTGTATTCCCGACCCAGACCAAACTCTAATATTTCATACACTGTATTTATACCAAGAGATCTTTACAATTCACATGATCATGGTAGATGAAAAAGTTCACTCACTTAATTTGATTACAATATATACATTATATTGTAAATTGTAGTGTTAAAGCGTCATTTTGAACACAATACTGTAATTTTTCATGTTTACTTCTTTACAATTTTTATATTTATTTTAACTGATTAATTTATGCATCTCGCAATGCATCACGGGAAGAAATACTTCCGCGAACGTCTTCAAAAGCATAAAAGGCTTCAATCTTGTTAAAAAAGCTTTCCTATAAGAATATTACTGTATAAATAATAGAAACATGTTGAATGGAAAGATTTGACGGTAAAACTTACAGATAAAACACGATGAATCTCTGGATTCCGTTTCACATCAGCGTCATTTAGCCACGCCCACATCGCATGTGCCAGAACAAACCTTTTCCTCGTTTTAAACCTATAGATGTATGTAACAGGTGTATAATTTACCCTGTTCAATTTACATGTCCTGTTTCAATTCATACTAAACTGTTGATTTGTCTTGTTTATACTCATATCTGTGTTTATAAATGTAGTTGCCTGATCAAAATGGGTGCTTCTCTTAAATGCCTTGATAATAGAAGCTGATGTCACTTCCTGTCCTGACTCCTCCTCTTCCCTTTCTGTATTGTAATCTCATTGGAGTGGTGGGTTTTTCCTAAATTTATGATAAACTGGTTTAATTTTATATTAATTACTTTTATATTTATTTATTATATATTTTTGGTTGAAAGAAGCAGAAATAGAGGACAGGGTAGTGTGGAGGAGGATGATCCGCTGTGGCGCCCCCTAAAGGAAGCAGCCGAAATAATTTTTTATTTTTTCTCACTGAAGTTTTTGTGTGAGGTTTCTTTATCTATCTGTGTGAATATTTTACACTTTTTGTTTGTATTTTTATGAATGTGAGGGCACATGGTGATAAGTCTACCACACACACAATAAGTGAAATATCACCACAGCGGCTGCTGATTTGTTGTGTGTTTTTTAGAAGAAACATTAAATACTTCCAGTGAGCTGCAGTCTGCAGTCCCGTGTCTGATTTCACATCACACCACACAGAGTCAAGTATTTCAACTGGTGTCGTCGATAGTGATGAGCGATACCAATCATTTTCTTTTCAATCCGATACAGAGTACTTTCAAGACGAGTATCTTCGATACAATACTTCTATGAAATATGTATAAACTGTTTTAATACAAATCAGCGGCTTTGCAGGCAGGTAGCATTAATGTCTCTGTCACAGTGTGGGGCTTTTTTTGATTAGGCTACGAGTTCAGCTACTAGGTAGCTTACTTTGAGATCTCTCTCCTTTACCTTTGTGTTTTTTTTATTAATGTTGACATCATTAATTCTTATGTCATGAATAAACAAAGTCATTATTGCGCCACCTACTGTCACTCAATTATTGTACATGGTGGAGTATTTTCATTACTCTGCCAGTCACTACATCAGAGAAACAGCCACTAAACAATGCAAATTATTTTCAGTAACTTAATAATCATTTTCTATGAGACCAGCTCTCTCATCCACACTCCCAAAAACATCAGTAGTTTGTAACCAGACACACTGATAACATCCTCACACATCTCCTTAATATCACACATCTGTACTCTGGTCTGAGAGAAAAAAAAGAGAGAGAGAGAGAGAGAGAGAGAGAGAGAGAGAGAGAGAGAGAGAGAGAGAGAGAGAGAGAGAGAGAGAGAGAGAGAGAGAGAGAGGAAATAGTATAAAACAAACAGATGATTAATAGTTTTTACACAGAATTAAGCAAAAATTAAGCACTGATAGTGCCACTAGAGGGCAGTGTGAGACTGACAATTGTCAATGTGAACTGTGGGGTACAATTAAACTTTTTCTATATCTAATGCAGTTCTTCTTCTTCTTTTTCTTCTTCTTCTTCTTCTTCTTCTTCTTATTATTATTATTAGTGTTATTAATTTCTTTACTCATGCTTTGATCTTCAGTTAAAAAGTCCAAATTTACAATATAGAACTACTGCAACATTTCAGTGGTAACATACAGCATGTTTTTGTAAAGTAAGTGACTAAAACCCCAAAGGAATTTTCTTGTCACTTTATATGAGTTGTTTTGGAAAAAGCATTAATTAAATGCAGAGAAGCCCCTTTTTTAATAACACTGTTTTTGGTCCTGTGTATTTGGGGGTGTTTTAATTTTAGAGTATGTTGTATTTAATAATCTTTGCATGTGTTTAAATGCTTTTCCTTTTCATGTTTTCTCCATGAAGCGTTTACTAAGAGCTTACGAGCACCTGGGCTTTGTTTTGCAACTGATCCTGAAGCAGAACAAGATCACATTTAAGCGTTCCTCAGCCGTCACCAAGTGCCTTAGATCAGCTTCCTCCATCATCACATAAAACCTAAAAATGTGATCTCTTTATAAATATTTTTTATAGATTATAGTCATAACATTGTATATTTTTGTACATAAATAAATAAAATACACAGTAGATCTGCACAGCGTTACTCGCTCTCTAATAGTTTATACAGTGGCAGGTCTTCAGTCCCAATCCTCTTAAAAACAACAACACAGGACAGTGCAAGACAACACAAAACAGTGTAAAACATATACACAAGACACAAAATAGTGATTAACGAAAGGTGTGCATTTCTAACTGCTGTTTTTTTCTGGAAAATCCCATCTAGAAATAATTTCTAGATGGTATTTCTAGTGTTGATATTCAGACTGCATCTAACCATTATGGTGTGTGAGTGTCTGTTTGTATTACTCCCCATATTGCCAGATAACAACATTTAAATCACACAATAAACGCTACAAATCCACAAATCTAGGAGACAGTAACATGAGAAGTGATGCAGTATCATGATATAATACCGTATATTCCGGACTATAAGCCGCTACTTTTTTCCCACGCTTTCAACCCCGCGGCTTAAACAATGAAGCGGCTAATTTATGGATTTTTCCTGTGTTTTTCTCGGTTTCACAAGCTTCAAGCCAAAAAACTGAGCCCCATAACATTAGACCAATGAAATTGCCGAAAGGGTTCAGGTGAACCAATAAAATTCTTTATATCAAATCGGGTGCGCTCTCACTGAATCATAAATATGCATGAGGTTCAACTGTGTTCTGAGCTGCACGGCATCGGGAGAAAAGCTTTACCGATGGTGATTTTTAAACACACGATGATGCCAAAAGATAAACTCCCGAGAGAAATTGTTGTGAAAGGAAGGAGGAAGACAGTGAACAATGACTTACTCTTTAGATACAAGCCGTGTAACAGACACTGTCTTTCGTTAAAGCCTGTGTAAAGTTCATTAGTTTTAATGTAGGCACCTGCAGCTTATAGACAGGTGCGGCTTATTTATGTTCAAAATGAAAATCTTTGTAACATTCAGTGGGTGCGGTTTATATTTGGATGAAATCATCAACTCCATTGTACACTTAGCAATAAGAGGGTTCATACAACACTTTAACTTAAAGCACAACCGCTGTGAGCGGATTCGAACCGCGTGGAAAACCCCATTGATTTCGAGTCCAACGCCAGAATCTCGCCATCACAGCAGTGCTGAAGCGAGAAAATGGAAATGAAGAGATGTCTTTATTATTCTTTTATAGTTCGTCATAGTTTCAGCTTAAAAGAAGCATTTAGAATTGAACAGTGTCTCTGACAAACATTGGCTAAAAAAGAAACCCTCAAAGTATCTGTCCCAGACGCACCACCCTGCCAGCAACAGTCACTCAGTCCACTCAGTGCTTGGTGTCTAACAAAAGCCAGAACGTCCCTGGGTGGGTTTGAAACCAGCCTTTTGGTTAACAACTGAAAGCGCTAACCAGTGGCGCCATTGGCTGAGAAAGAAATGAAAGATCTCACTGATTAGCTGTCATTACAAGAGACACAGCGCACAAGCGAGCTTCGAGATCAGACGAGATCGAGCGTTATCGAGCTCAGAGTGGTATGGCCGTAGACGAGAATTGCTGATTTAAATTGCCAATTTATTTTTTTTTGTTTGTTTGCTTATATGCCTTTTCTGCTATTCAAGTAAAACTTTTATCACAATTTATTCACCACAGTAGATGTTCATCCTTAAATTAAGCATGAAAGCAAATCGAATGTACATGAGTCAAAAAATTTGCCCAGGCCCTCAACAGTTTTTTATAAAAATCTAGAAACCCCTCTGTTATGTAATTCTTTGTTTTCATCCACAATATGTTGTCTCCAAGTTCGAAGTTGCTTCACTTGCTTCACTTGTTTAAAACCCCATTTTTGCTTTCCATGACGCGTTGCTTTATTCATCCATGTACTTTTTTTATCATTTTCATTTATCATTTGTTCCACATCTATTAACCCCAATTCTTCCTTCTCTATTGCTCCCATTAAGGTGTTGTATGCAATTCTTGCTGGCTTCCCTTCCCATAAAAAATTTAAAAAACATTTTTAGCCTTCTTTCTGCCCACAATGGCACAGATGATGTGTATAAAATATATCATAGATTAGAATTTTTTTTTATTTTGGCTCCTGATCCCCTACAGAACTTTTGTACCGTTTGCATTGCTTTTTTCACCAGATTTTTGACCAATGGGGTTGTGTCATCCGTGATATTTAAATATTTTATTCTCTTCTCCCTCGATGCCTAATCCTTTTATTCCTTTTATTCCTTTTATTCCTGTTTTTTAGTTAGTCCAAAAGGAACCACAATTAGATGTACAATTAATGTATGGGGAATATACAAATACAACACAAATGGGTCCAAGAGTAAACAATCAAGATCAATTGCTACTGTGGACAGTGGTGCCTAATGTTTGTTAGT
>NW_025804569.1:0-13067 GCF_014805685.1 Silurus meridionalis | reverse complement strand
ACACAGAGATTAAATCAGTTTACAATACATGAGTTCTTCATGGGTTCATCTGATGCACACAATACTATAAAGTTTAGTTCCAATGCAGCCTCATAACATCATAGTTCAAGTATAACTTTTGACAACTGCAGTTAGTAGAAAAACATCAGAAAGAACTATTTAATAGATTCATTTTAATAATTCAGTCCATTCAGTTTGGTCAATTCAGTTCAAAATGATTCGGTTTGGTGATTTTGACTCCTTAGATTTAGTTCAAGTGACTCGGTTCAAGAGAGTTCAGTTCAATCACTTCTAAAACAATGGGGTTCAGGAGAGTCGCTTCACCGTTTCAGCTCGACTGAGTCTGAATCCATAGATAGTTCCTGAAATTTCCTTTCAGCAGTCTCTCAAAAAACACAAAATTTTAATCAGCTTCATTTAACTTCTGTTTCATTTAATTATATCACAAACATTTAGCTTAAAAATTTAACATGAACCCCCTGTATGTTAAACAGTAAACAGTTTAAGTTTTAGACAGTTTAATATTATCAAGAAAAATATCTTGCTTTGTAAAAGATCATCACATATAACTAGACAACAAAACACCACTAGAGGGCAGTGTGAGACTGACATCTGACAACCAACTGCAGTTATTATTATTATTATTATTATTATTATTATTATTATTATTATTATTATTATTATTTCTGCAGTCTGAAGGTCCTGAGTGATGAGTTGATTGTGTGATTGTGTAACTGCAGAAACAATCATTTCTCATGTGTATTATTAATAGAGGCGTGAGAGCAGACACCAGTTTGTGGTTCTGGTTTAGTTTCTATTTTAATGCAGTGGTGTAAATTGAGATATGAAGAGTGGAAGTAGGTTTGATGTAGAGCGTGTAAAACAATCACTTTTACCTCTTTAATTGCTGAGATCTTGTTAAATTTGATCTCCACTGACACTCACTGAACTCTTTTAAACAAAAGCTGGAAATCCTCCTTTACAAGCCACAGAGTTTCCACAACAGCACCCACTGGAGATCAAATCAATATTCAGAGTGAAAATATTACTGAAGATCTTTTTTTTTACTGAAGTATTACAGTTTTACTCCTTTACTCTACAACTCTTCACCTCCACTACCCAGCAAAGTGTGGGAATGAATCCTTTAAAATGAAGCTCTAATCTCTTATATAATTGCTGCACATTTATGCTGTGAATTTCCCATTCCACTACATCCAGATGAGGATCTGTGTGTCAGGATCTGAGGGGTTCGGTTGGGTTTTTCTTTCTCTCAGGATCTCCCGGTTTCAGCGCGCACTTCCGGTTTCGTGGCGCGCGCTTCCCGCTCATCTCCTTTCTCTCGCGCGCGCAGCAGCGTATTTAAGGACGCCGTTAGCACGTGCTCTCTGCCGGATGATCTGTTCTGTTCCCCCGCGGTCCTGACAGTAATCTCTCCTGTTTCCCGTGCGGATCACCGGTTTCCTACCCTGCCGGCTCTCCCGACTCCCTGCCCCGTTCCTCTGCTGGAACTGCTACCCAGGACGGATAAAGTTTGGAACTGTTCTTCAGACTCTGTTTATTCCTGCTTGGTTCTGTATTTCAGTTTAGGATTATTGGATTATTAGAGTGACGGGTCTGTTGGTTTTATGTCTATGATTTAAGATTTTCACATTTCTATATTAATAATATTTGGTTTCTCTGTGCAGTAAAGTGAAAAGTGACATTTTATTGATCAGAACAGTGACCTTTATATAAGTTATAGGAGGTTTTGTTTAATAATAATTATGAGGTCTTATAAGGTATTTATTACAGATGGTGTTCAGATTTTCTGAATATAAAGTAATAGTGTGGGTTCAGTGTGTATAAAGTGCTGTTTATATTGACATCTTGTTTCTGTTTATTTTTTAGTGTTGATGTCACTTATACCAGTGGTCCAGACTCAAGGTGATTTATATCGTGTTTATTATTTATATTGTGAGCAGATTTGATTAGTTTTGAAGAGTTTGTGTAAAATTCTGCTCCTAGTTTATTAATGCAGTTTTTATCACTGTAAACAAATGAAGTAACATTTACTCCGTTATTTTCATTTTCTGTTCGTATCATCTGATGTGTAGATTCACTTTGTGCTCTTGGTAAATTCACCCACACTGTGTGTTATGATAAATAGTGTTATAATGTAAGAAAAAGATGAACAAAATAACTTCAGATATGAATAAATAGTTTTATTCTGCTTAAATGTCTTTATTAATGAAATATTAAACAGCACATGTATTTAATGACAGCAGTACATGAGAGCTGTCATAAACAGCACTAAATAAAATGCTCCACAATGCCTTTGATTTCTTAATAAGAAGAATTTTATTATAGACACATATGAACATCAACAATAACAAAAACATGTGTTTATACTCAGTCTAAAAATATATAAATGTACACTTGGGAATGACTTTATATACAGTTTATTAACAGCAGAATGTTTTATAGGGAATGGTAAAGCTGTGGTGTCCATAAAGCCTGATACACACGTGTTCATTGGAGAGCGTGTTACTCTCAGATGTGAAATACAGGGAGGAGGCTCTGAGTGGGAATACGGCTGGTATAAAAGTAATAACAAATTTACAGACAGCACAAAACAGGAGATCAGAATCCAGTCTGTTGGAGACTCTGACAGTGGTGACTACACCTGCAGAAGACTATGGGATTCCTCTCAGAGATCAGAGACCAGTGATGCTGTTACACTCACTGTATCAGGTGAGTCTGATGATGTCTTTGTATCATTTTTTTGTGCACTTACAAAGAATGTGACAAGAATTTCTTCCACAGGAATCGTCATGTTTTCAGAAGTATCTGTGTTTTATATTGAGTTTGCAGTATAATTCTGCTGAGTCAGTGTGATTAATTACACACAGTGAACATTATGAAAGAAGGCAATAAATCTCACCGTGTTTCGCTCTGTGTTTATCTGATACAGTGTTTTATACTTTAATCCAATTAAGAATTTATTACAACAAAACAGACCAAATAGCAGTTGTTGTAACAAACCATACAATAGTAACATCTTGTTTTAAAGTTTTTGATCCTTCATCATTTCATACCAACAGCAAACCCAAACCAACTGTGAGTGAATCCTCAGAGCTCCGTCTACACTGGAGACACCGTCACTCTGAGCTGTGATGCAGTCCACTGGATGGGAGTTTCAATGGAGACAGTTAACCAGCAGCTTCAGTATATTGAACAAGCAAAACACTTACAGTGACAGTCGATAATGAAGAAGAAACAGGACTGGTGTAGCGCGCAGGAAAAACTACTATGATGATGACTACAGCAACAACTACTACTATTACGACACAGAACGGAGTGATCTTGTGGATTACATGGAGTGGTATGTTATAACCCTTTTCAATATTCCAATATAAAATATTATTAATATATATATATATATATATATATATATTATTTTTTTTTTTTTTTTTTTTATAAGAAAACATGTTTGCTGACTAATTATTTAAATTAACACAAGACCTCATTTGTACTTTAGAGGACTGAGGTGATGAAAGCAAACAGTTGCATCGAATAATCCACTATTTTTATATCATCATTGTCCACTGATATGATAAAAAATTTAAATGCAATATTCTTACATACAGAAAGACCCAAACCATTGGCATCTATAAATCCTGATAAACAGGTGTTCAGTGGAGACACTGTCACTCTGAGATGTGAGATACAGGATGAAAGTGTATCTAGGTGGCAGTACAGCTGGTATAAAGATGCTTCACTCAGTCCTGTCAGTAGTGTACAGATGTACACAATCAGTAGTGTTGCAGTGACACACACAGGTAAATACACCTGTAAAGGAAGAGAGAGTGGAGGCTCACGTTCCTCACACCTCAGTAATGCTGTTACACTGACTGTATCAGGTGAGTGTGGGTTTTTTTTTTTGGCTTGTGAAAATGTGTAATTTGCCATTAATAAAAATTTTCTTATTGTGTAGTAAATAAAACTACAAAATGTTAAAGTTTTAAATAAACTCTTTTTTTCTGGATGAAAACTGTGACTGCTGAATATTTTTTTGGGAAATCATTAAAAACAACACATTGTTTATTATTATTATTATTATTATTATTATAACACATTATTATTATTATTATTATTATTATTATTATTATTATTATTATTTTATTAATTTGATTATTATTTTTTTTATTAATATTATCATTATCATTATTAATGATACTGCCACTGCTGGGCCCTTTGAGCAAGGCTCTTAACCCTTATCTTTGTATGGTAAATGAGATCATTTTTAGTTGCTGAATAACAATTTCACTGTGGGATTAATAAAGTATTCTGATAAGGGTGTCTGCCAAATGCTGTCAATTCTTATACATTTATTTTGGAATGAGAGGCACAATTCTGTTCAATTCTTTTTTCTACTAGTCTTACATTTATGTCACATACAAAGGCTCAGAAAGGTGCTGAAAGTACACAAAACTCAGTCTATAAAAAGGGAAATGTGCAAAGAAAATCCAAAACAAGAGGTAGAATCAATGTTAAATTCAGAACAGGGTCAGGAGATCAGCAAACAGGATACTTCATGCTTCAGAGAACAACAAGTAACAACAAGCTGAAAGCAAAAAGACAATCACAGTATAACAAGCTCACTATCAAGAGGAGATAAACTGAGCACATAGTTTACAATTTTCAGAATGAATGATATTCTGTATAAATGGTGTAGTGTGAGTGTGTGTAATTAACCAGATTTGTGAAAACAAACTACTGCATTCACCAGTACACTATTTGTAAATCAATTATTTACTTATTATAATATTTTGTTTATGACATTTTAGATGCTCTGTTTCCTTCAGCAAGACCCAAACCAGTGGCATCATCAGACTTCAGTGATGCTGTTACACTGATTGTAGCAGGTGAGTGTGTGAGGTGTTTTGGTGACACTTCTTCCACTTCAACTGCCCCATTAGGGGGCGCCACAGCGGATCATCTGTCTCCATAGTACCCTGTCCTTTACATCTGCCTTTTCAAACCAACTACCTGCATGTCTTCCCTCACCACATCCATAAACCTCCTCCTTGGTCTTCTTCTTTTCCTCCTTCCTGCCGGCTCTATACTCAGCATTCTTCTACTGATGTACCCCATGTCCCTACTCTGCACATGTCCAAACTATCTCAAAAACACCTGACTTCCACATACAATACCACAACTCCTCTCTCCACCCTGTCATACACTTTGTCTAAACCCAAACACACAATGCAACTCCTTCTGACCTTCTCTATACTTCTCCATAAACAATCTCAAAACATAAAATGCATCTGTGGTGCTCTTCCTCAACATGAAACCATACTGTTGCTCACAGATGGTCACCTCTTCTCTCAGCCTGGCTTCCACTACTCTTTCCCATAACTTCATGGTGTGACTAGTCAACTTTATTCCCCTGTAGTTACTGCAGGTCTGCACATCTCCCTTATTCTTAAAGATCGGTACCAGTACACTCCTTCTCCATTCTTCAGGCATCCTCTCACCTTCCAGAATCTTGTTAAACAATCTTGTTAAAAACTTCACAAGCATCTCTCCTAAACATCTCAATGCTTCTACTGCTAATTTTGCTGACACATTAAAATGTGCAATTGGATATTTATGAAAATCTCCTTCATCTGATTTAATTTATCTTGAAAATAAATAAATAAATAAATAAAAATAAATAAATAAAAATAAATAAATAAATAAATAAATAAATAATTTTGTTGTAAATATGGGGTTGCTAAAAAAAATAATTGTCTAAAACCTGTACATTATTGATCCTATTCAGATGTTCAAGTTCCATTCCATAGGCACTAATGCTCCATCATTCCATTAGAGATGCAGGCTTTTGAACTGATCGCTGATTATAATCCAGATGATCCTGCTCTTCTTTAGTTCAGACAATGTGGCCTCCATTGTTTCTAAAAAATTCAAGGTGGTATCAAAAAGTTGAGGTTAAACACGTCAACAGATGGAAGCACAAAGCTACATGTCTAATCATAGGGATCACTGACCTTCATAAGACTATGTGTCAAAAGACATTGTCCTGTGTACATCAGAGCTGTGCAACTGGTGCTATTCTGACCCTATGTGTTACCATGTCTGCTATTCTGAAAACTTGTGAACCCTGTCACGAGCTCTCCTCAAACAGCTTCTCCCAGAAACACAGTGATCTCATTTCTGCACCCACCCTTCTCGACAAATTTTGCTCCTGCATGTTTTGGCCTCTCCCTCAAAATGAAGATCCAGCTCTAAGATCACTGTTTTGACACTACTGCAGAGATCCAGTGTGAATAGCAGAAGTTGCTTAGAATGCTTAAAAAAAAAAAAGATCAAGGACACATTCCATTGCTGTACAAGGGGACTAGTCTGAAGCTTATTCAATCAAAATTATGCATGTGCAAATAAGTGGATAGAGTTAATGAAATCCATTTGTTAATCAACCATAATTTTATGCTTATGACATTCATCATGACATTTTAGATGTTCTGTTATTTCCTACAGTGAAACCCAAACCAGTGGCATCTATAAATCCTGATAAACAGGTGTTCAGTGGAGACACTGTCACTCTGAGATGTGAGATACAGGATGAAAGTGTATCTAGGTGGCAGTACAGCTGGTATAAAGATGGTTCACTCAGTCTTGTCAGTATTGTACAGATGTACACAATCAGTAGTGTTGAAGTGACACACACAGGTAAATACACCTGTAAAGGAAGAGAGAGGAGTGATGCTCACTGTTCCTCACACCTCAGTGATGCTGTTACACTAGCTGTATCAGGTGAGTGTGTTTTGACATGTTTACATGAATAACACATTATAATTATTGTACCATTGTTTGTAACTAGTACTCATTCTATAGTTTGTCTGTTAGACAGTGATAAATATATTTATGTTATCATTATGGTGCTAGAGTTATGAAACCCATTTGTAATCTGCTTTGAGTTTTAAAACCAGTGGCATCTATAAATCCTGATAAAAACAGTGGAACTGTCACTGAGATGTGAGATAGGAGAAATGTATAAATATAAAGATTTCTTTAACTTGTTTTCCACACAGGTAAATACACCTAAAGGAAGAGAATGAAAAATATATTGTTTTTGAAAAACATCAAAACATGATAAATATTTTGAGAATGTATGATTTTAAATAAAACAATTTTTTTATATTTAGTCTTTTAAACAGTGTGGTGAAAAATATTTCTCTGCAAAAAAAACATGCCTGTTGAGAAATTATTTTTTAATGAAACAAATAAATTAGTGAACAGTGTTGATGAAAGCAAACTGTTGCATTCACTATATATCAATATACTGTACAATATATTCATCATGATAATTAGATGTTTAATTATATTTTTACAGTACCCAAACCAGTGGCATCTATAAATCCTGATAAACAGGTGTTCAGTGGAGACACTGTCACTTGAGATGTGAGATACAGGATGAAAGTGTATCTAGGTGGCAGTACAGCTGGTATAAAGATGCTTCACACAGTCCTGTCAGTAGTGTACAGATGTACAGAATCAGTAGTGTTGAAGTGACACACACAGGTAAATACACCTGTAATGGAAGAGAGAGTGGAGGCTCAAGTTCCTCACACCTCAGTAATGCTGTTACACTGACTGTATCAGGTGAGTGTGTGAGGTTTTATTGAGACTGAGAATTATTATGTTACCTGCCTTTTTGTCTGCCTTGTCTTTGTCCACAGCTGATGCTCAGTCATGGCTCCACTGCCAAATAATTTTACCAGCTGGTTTAGGCTAGAGGTGTCAGGAACTCTCTCATGGGATGGGGACACGATACATGGCCAGATTATTCTGTCAGGGTGTCTCATGGGTGACTAGGTGAGTGTGGACCCAAATGCAGGATGCGAGCAGGAATTAGGTAAAAAACAGGCTTTAATGAAAAAAGGTAACTGAGCAATATGGCAAAGCAAAACCACAGTCCAAGAAACAGTTCGCGGTCAAAAACACAGGCGAACAGGGCAATGCAGGGAGAGACAAAACCAAATCCAAAACTTTCCGAAAAATCAAAAACCAGCAAACATAACTAGGAAAGGCAGAGCATGAATATAAACCAAAACAAAAAACAGTCCAGAGATCAAAACCATAACCAGAGCAAAACAAGGGTCAGGATCGGGAACAGGATCAGGAACAAAATCCAGATCAGGCAGGGTGGCAAGAGTATTCTCAGGGGCTAAGGAACCTGCCATGCCAGCCATGTATAGGGGTGAGATCGCAGACCCCCACTGATGGTTGATATAGAGACCACTGATGTGTTGTCTGTACAGACCACACATTCTGGGAGAAAGTGCTTCAGAGACAGAAGCATGGCCAGCATCTCCAGGCAGTTAATGTGCCAAAGTGAGATGGCGCCTACTCCACTGACCTTGGCCAGCGCCACTCATGCCCGCTCCCCACCCCGTGGGGGAAGCATCAATCATTAGCGTTACGCGATGACATGAAGATCCCAGCATGGGGCCTTGAGACAGGAATGCAGGTTCTCTCCACACGTCCAACACTCGAAGGGCTCGCCACAAGACAATAATGGTCCGGAGTGGGTTCTCCTTCCCGGATAACGTCATCTCTAAACCACCACTGGTGGTGTCCCATGTGCAGAAGGCCAAGTGGGATCACACTGGATGCTGCTGCCATGAGCCCCAGCAGCCTCTGGAACTGCTTTAAAGTAAATGACAGAATGAAGATGCCAAGGACTCTCAGAGGGGTCAGAGCCACATTCATACATTTTGTGAAGGTGCGGGGTGAGAGCGCAAGGCTGAATCGAAGGACCCGATATTGGTAAGCTTTGCCCCTGAAAGTAAACATAAGGAACTTTCTGTGGGACAGAAGGATGGATATTTGGGAGTATGTGTCCTTTAGATCTACCGTGACAAACCAGTCCTCGGACCTGATTTGAGACATGACCCATTTGAGGGTGAGCATCCTGAAGCTGAGCCTCAGTAACGAACGGTTTAAGGAGTGCAGATCTAGAATAGGTCGCAACCCCCTATCTTTCTTGAAAACCACAAAGTCCCAGCTGTAAATCTCGGACTATGTGTCTAAAGGAGGGACCACCTCGATGGCCTTCTTCCTTAAAAGAGTAAGTACATCTTGTCCCAAGACCACAGCCTGCTCAGGTCCCACCAGAGTGGGACAAACCCTGTCGAAGCAAGGAGGGGACAAGCGGATCTGAATCGAGTAGCACTTTTCTGCGGTGTAAAGGGCCCACTGAGACATGTCTGGTAGGCATTTCGAGGCTGCCAGATAGTCTCCTCAAGTGAACCAGTCTTTCAAGACTGGTCTCTGGTCTTGCAATCTTAGCAGGCGCTGGGACCTCCTGAGAGGCGGCGGCCTCCCCTATCTGCTACTGGACCAGGAGGAGGTGGAGGGAGGCACACGCTAGAGGTTGCTATACCCTGAAGCATGGATCAAGGCAGGGTTAACAGACCGAGTGAGAGAGCTAAGGAAGGGACAGGCAATGTATAGCTAGGTGTTTGCCTCTGTGCCCACTGAGCAGCCCCCTGGGAGCAACCAGAGAGGTAGCTTTGGAATGCCACCGATGCCTTTTACACCTCCTGGAACTTGTCAATGACCGCACAGATGGCATGGAGGAGTTTAGATACCTGGGGTTAAATGTGGATAGTAATAAAGAGTGTGTTAGAGAAGTGAAGAAAAAAGGTACAGGCAGGGTGGAGTGGATGGAGAAAAGTGGAATGAGTGAATTGTAATAGAAAGGTATCTGCAAGAGTGAAAGAGAAAGTTGATAGAACTGTCCTTAGACCTGCTATGTTGTATGGTTTAAAGACAGTGGCATTGACTAAAAGACAAGAATGAGGAGAACTGTGGAGGCTTGTATAACTTATTTTAATTATTTTAAATAGACACCCTGTTTTAATCCAACAGCAAGACCCAAACCAGTGGCATCTATAAATCCTGATAAACAGGTGTTCAGTGGAGAAACTGTCACTCTGAGTTGTGAGATACAGGATAAAAGTGTATCTAGGTGGCAGTGCAGCTGGTATAAAGATGCTTCACTCAGTCCTGTCAGTAGTGTACAGATGTACAGAATCAGTAGTGTTGAAGTGACGCACACAGGTAAATACACCTGTAAAGGAAGAGAGAGTGGAGGCTCACGTTCCTCACACCTCAGTGATGCTGTTACACTGACTGTATCAGGTGAGTGTGTGTGGTGTTTTGGGAAACATAAAAAAAAGGTAGTTAAACATTTATGAATAGACTCTTACAGTGTAGTCTACAGTATGTTTAAAACTAGAAATCACTTATGTGTAAGAAATGTCTGAAATGATCATTTCTTTTAAATCTAAACACAATATAATATCTTGAAAGGAATAAACAGTGTCCATTTGAATATTTGGAAATACTTAGAATATGGTAACATATTTGTAATTGAACATTATTATTATTATTATTATTATTATTATTATTATTATTATTATTATTATTATTATTGAACCCATAATTATTATTTGTAACGTGCACTGATCTTGTAGTTGATTTTTCAATCATGGCTTAGAAACAAAAAAGAACTCCTGCCATCTGTCATTATTTGAATTTACTCAAAACATGATTTATTTAGAAACAATCAAATATACTTAAGAAATGCAAACTTAGCAGTCATTGTTTTTCTATCATGATTATATGCTCATAAGACCAAATCAATCATGATTTTTGATGCTCTGTTATTTCCTACAGTGAAACCTAAACCAGTGGCATCTATAAATCCTGATAAACAGGTGTTCAGTGGAGACACTGTCACTCTGAGATGTGAGATACAGGATGAAAGTGTATCTAGGTGGCAGTACAGCTGGTATAAAGATGCTTCACTCAGTCCTGTCAGTAGTGTACCGATGTACAGAATCAGTAGTGTTGAAGTGACACACACAGGTAAATACACCTGTAAAGGAAGAGAGAGTGGAGGCTCACGTTCCTCACACCTCAGTGATGCTGTTACACTGACTGTATCAGGTGAGTGTGTAATTAAGGTTTTCTTCTTTTGGTCAGTCAGTTGCAGATTGAAGAAAAATTATGGAGTGAATGGTGATTGTAGTGGTTTCCATTTTCATGATTTTGCTTGGAAATGTAGTCAATAGAATTATTTGATATGACAAGTTCAATGATTTTCAGCAGCAGAGGTGGGAAGTTACTAAGTACAAATACTTTGTTCCTGTACTTAAGTAGATTTTTTTTGTATCAGTACTTTACTTCACAATTTTTCTTAATACTTAAATATAAACTAATAAATAAACTCTACCGAAAAATAAATTTTAATCAGTACACATTTGTTTTACTGATGCAACAAGTCCAAAATCAGCAACAAAGTTCGCAATGATGCACACAAATAACCCTCTGAGGTCGACAAACGCACCAGTGCACATAGAAAACAAATATTCTCTGATTCTGTAATCCATATAAAAGTTATGAGATACAGTTTTTCCGGTATCACCTCATTAAAAGTCAGTGTGGAAACAGCAAAGGTTTTGTTTGGTGAACTGATAATTTATGTAATTTAAAATACCATAATTACTTTACAACATTTAAAATAATATTTTATCTTCATGCACTATATTGAGTCTGGTTTTACTGATAATAAACATACATTTGCATAAAGCATCAATATTTGTCCATGTCTATGTTGATTAGAGTATGAAATACTTAAAAAGTATTAATTGAAGGTACATTTACAACAGATACAAATGTGCAATTAAGTTGCGCATAATCGTGAGTTAACTCATGACAATCATTCATTTAATCACGATTAAATATTGGAATCGATTAACAGCCCTAATATTAATATATAACATTAGGTTCAGTTACCAGCCTGACACTAGAAGAAGCAGTAGTAAAGACTACTTTTTACTTAAGTACATGTTAGGGCCCAAACATCTATACTTTAACTTGAGTAAAAAAACTTACACTCAGTACTTCAAGATTTACAAGAGTTTATTAGGTCATGAGTATCTGTACTTCTACTTAAGTAAAATATGTGTGTACTTTTGCCACCTCTGTTCATCAGTAGGATAAAGTTTAATGTAATGAACACATTTAGGTTCAGTACATTAAACATAAATATGTAAAAGTTTACATTAACAGACCTTAAAATTATTAAACACGTTTATGTTTAAACTTAACACAGTTTATGAAGGTGAACCTGCATTCACTATTTCACTATTTCTCTCATCATTATATACGTATAGCAATATGTGTTTAATGATTTTATAACACTGCTTAATTTCTTATTATATTTTATAGTAAGACCAAAACCAGTGGCGTCTATAAATCCTGATAATCAGGTGTTCAGTGGAGACTCTGTCACCTGAGATGTGAGATACAGGATGAAAGTGTATCTAGGTGGCAGTACAGCTGGTATAAAGATGCTTCACTCAGTCCTGTCAGTAGTGTACAGATGTACACAATCAGTAGTGTTGAAGTGACACACACAGGTAAATACACCTGTAAAGGAAGTGAGAGTGGAGGCTCACGCCTCACACCTCAGTGATGCTGTTACACTGACTGTATCAGGTGAGTGTGTAAAGGCTATTTTGGACATTATACAATTTGCAGTTCGACATTTAATAAGCTTTGCCTCTGAAAGCAAAACTCAGGAACTTCCTGTGGGACAGAAGGACGGATGTCCTTCTGATGGCGAGTAAGATCTACCCTGACAAACCAGTTCTTGGACCTGATTTGAGACATGACCTGCTTGAGAGTAAGAATCCTAAAGCTGAGCCTCAGTTCAAGGAGCGCAGATCTAGAATAGGTCGCAATGCCCTATCCTTCTTGGAAACCACAAAGTCTCTTGAGACTGGTCTCCGGTCTGCCCAGAGCGGCTGAGCACTGCCCTGCAGCTGCTGTGGCCTCCTGAGAGAAGGCAGCTTCCCCCATCTGCTACAGGACCAGGAGGAGAAAAAGGGAGGCACTCGCTGAAGGTTGCTCTACCCTGAAGCACGGATCATCGCAGGGTTAACAGACTGACTGCTGGAGGGCACTGTGGAATAGACAGGCAATGTATAGTTAGGTGTACGCCACCCCTCTGT
>NW_025804568.1:0-13069 GCF_014805685.1 Silurus meridionalis | reverse complement strand
GAAAAATAAAATCCTGTTCTCTTTGTTTGGACTTTTGAGCTCTTCCCTTGTCCCTGACTTCTTGGTAGATGTAGAAAGGAGAAAGGAAAACATATATCTTTTGAGAGTGTTAATGTACTTAGGTGCAAATCTTTTGGGGTGTTTTTTTTTTTGTTTGTTTTGTGTTGTTCTTTCTGTTGTTATTTCCTTTTCTTTCTTTCTTTCTTTCTTTCTTTCTTTCTTTCTTTCTTTCTTTCTCCTGTTCTTGATGCTCACATTCATGATTGTGATTGTGGTATAACTTGAGACCAATTTCTTGTTGTTGGACTAAATTAACCACTGTTCCATTGTCTTTCTCACCTGAGTGTCTTTCTGTTTGAATGCATCAATAAAAAAAAGAGTTGACCTCGTCCGTTAACCTGTCCAAAACGGAAAAGGGCTCAGAGCCGATCATTGATGCACTTCACTGCTGTCACACATGTCCTGCATCACCCTCACACATGTCCTGCATCACCCTCACATACTTCTCAGACACACCAGACTTCCTGATACAATACCACGACTCCTCTCTTGACCTTCTCTATGTTCCTCCATCAACAATCTCAAAGCAAATAACCTTAAACTTCATCACATGCTAATTTCCTTGCATTGCTTCTTTCTTGTTTTTCGAAAGGAAAGAAAAAATGCTGTCTAACAATATTCTCGATATATCAAAACTCACTCTAAGACTGCATCGATAAGCAGGAAACCCATTATAATCAGTCAGCCTCATGGTGTGACGCTGGATCAATATTAATTTCCTTCTTGCTCCAACAGGTGCTGAGGAATGGCAGGTGGGTGAGGAATGTGCTTCAATTCTGAAAAAGTTTCTCATTGTGGCCTTTTTTTCTTTTTGAAATTGCTTGTCTGTCTGTGACTGGGACTAAATTCCTGTCCTTTCGGCTCTCCCCTACAATCAAGGTGATGATGAAAGAGCAACGCACCAAGAAGATACCCGCCTGGACCCGGTCCTTTGGAGAGGTCTGCCTTCTGGGCATGCATCCCGCTGGCACATTAAACATGCTGGAGGATGTGGATGAAAGAGAAAAAGGAAGAGGAGGAGGGCACAAAGAGTAAGAAAGGACAGCTAACAAGAGAGGCTTTTTTTCCCCCCCAGTCTTCTTTTTTTTTAGATGGGTGGCATTTTCTCAGAGCTATTTCACTCCAGATCACAGGCTACTAACAGCAATAGATATTAAGCAATTTTGCTCTCTAAACACTGTACTTCCTAATGTAGCTGTTTGAGGCCAGCAAACACTTCAGAGGTACTGTGATGTCTGAAAATTGCAAAAGTCGTCAGATGAAAGTGGTCAATTGTAGCCAAATTAACAATAAGCACCTAATTACAGATTCAGGAGTCGAGATTGGGATAATATTCCCCCTTCTGCCAATATAGGCCACATTCGTGTCACCCCAGGCAACCTATAATACTATAATTAATATTTGAATCTTTGCACAATTGAAATTCTTTTTTTTTTTTTTTTTTAAGCAGACACGCCGGCAGATTTAATCTGCTCGCATTGGCTTGTGGCATAATACCATTAAGATTGAAATGATAGCGTGTATTTCTCTGAAATTAGATAAACACAGTGGAGACGTGACAATGACATGCTTATAGAGGAGTGGCCCAGATCTTTCGAAACGATGACAGAAGAATCAAAGGCACAGCACCCTGATGCAGAGTAAATTATCTCCCTTCAAGTACACTTTGCACAGCTCAAACAAGAATCAAGTAATCTCAGGCTTATCTCTATAACCTCTATAATGAGTCAGAAGTCGCTTGGTGTGAAAGTGCTGAGCCACATTATCCTTTCAAGAAAAAAGATCTACAGTATATAATGGGGGGATTAAAATATGATGGGGCGTGATGGTAGAGAAAAATAGTCAACAATGGGGTGGGGTGATGTGATTTGCAAGCCAAAAGGTACAGATAAGTTCCACGGAGTTTTATTCCACTTAGGCAATAAAAACACTCAAAACTTAACCTAGTTCCTGTTATCATGTTATATAGGAGGTGGTAGCTCAGTGGTTAAGAAGATATTGGTCATATTGGACTATGGATAGGAAGGTCACAAGTTCAAATCCCAAACACGCCCAAGCTGCCACTCGTAGGCCCTTAACCCTCAAGTGCTCGGTTGTAAGTCGCTCTGGATAAGAGAATCCTCTCCTGCCAAACTGCCATAAATGTAGGTATATATTATATATTACAGCAGCTGTGCACAGTCGTTAATGAATGTTTCAAACACCAAATACAAAAATATATGAGGCAGCCAGCTATCATAAAATAATTTGTAATAATTAATAATATTAATAATAATAATAGAAATAACAATAATAAAATGTATATTACTTCTTCTACTACTACTACTACATGTGTCTGTTTTTCCTTTATTGCAGAGGTCAGAAAGTAGATTATAGAGGTTTCACATCAATCAATCACTACCTCGTCATTACTTTAAAAGCAGACTGTACATTTACACTTACAGCATTTAGCAGACCCCCTTATCCAGAGCTTTGTACAAAAGTGCTTTGAGTCACAAAACTGGTTCAGTAGGTTGCCAGCTTAGGAGACCATCTGTGTAAACTCTGTTGGGAGGAATTTTAGCACAGGTTTTTTTTAATACATGAAGACAAAACAAGCAGGGAAAATAAGTGCTAGCTCAAGTGTTTCAGAAAGAGGCAGGTCTTAACCAGTCATTTGAAGACAGTGACTTCATGGAAGTTCTTTCCACCACCATGAGTTTTGATGTATACCTTCCTCTTACCATGCGAGAAGGTGGGACCAGTCGAGCAGTCCTAGAAGATCTGAGGAAGCCTGGTGCAGTGCAAGGAGTGCTAAGGGACCATGAATATAGAGTGTTTGGTGAACTGGGATATTGGGATGCTGTCGTCCCCTTACTAAGGTTTGCTTTCTCTTATCCCAGAGATCCATCATGTCTGTGATACCTAACTGCATAGTGTCTTTAACTTGTATACGACAATAAGGATACTTATTAATCCCATCTCTTTCTCTCTCTCTTTCTCTCTCTCGGTTAAGTTAAAAATGCTTCTGAGGCACCAGTGACCACTGTTCCTGTTCTCTTCGATTGGTTTCACATCAACTGCCTGGGGTTCTATAAAATTATGGAGTAGCACAGGAACTTTGAGAATGGATTTGGACTGTACTTAATGTCAACGCTCTGCTACACTGTCTCAGGACTACAGTTTGCATCTGATCACCATCACTGCACATCTCAACATCGTTTAGCTGTAATAAATGGACATTCGGTGCCACCCAAGTTCCTCTGGTTCCTTACTTATGTCATCTCAGGAGTTTTCCTTCCAAAAGTCGCCACCGGCTCGCTCATTAGGGACGTACTTACACAGAAAGAACAATCTTATTTATTCTAAAGGCGCTTTACAAATAAACATTAATTACATTAAATAAGAGCTTTGAGGTAAGAGGGTGCAATTAAGGCATGTTCTCAAATTTTGCTCTGAATGTGAAGAAGTGTGAAAGTGAGTCTCACATTTGAAAGCTCTACTGCAACACAAACAACTGTAATAGCAAAAAACCCTGATACATTGGGTAATATAAAATGAGACTGTCTTATTATTCACAACCGTCATCAAAATTATGGAGTTTTAAGATCATAACACTTCGGCTCTCTTCTCTATCGCACTGCACTTTTTTCCACCTGACTGTGCGGCATGCCACGGCTATGCATTATTACCCATAATCCTCCACCCTGTTGCCATTACCACTGTCAAAAGCAAGCTGTGCCATACTTTAATATGTGATGCATTTGGCTAGTTTTCTTGCAAAGTTTTCATGTGATTTGAACTGGATCAGGTAGGGAAATAATCGACCGGATTAATGTCTCGGGCTAAAATTGCTTCTCACAGAAAGTTCTGCACTGTAGTAAAGCTTCTCTCTTATTTTTCTGTCGGATTATGGAGGTTTGCAATTTAAACGGTTTGATTGCAGAAAAATCTATTTAATTGTAGCTAATATTGTTTTAATTGATTTATCAGTCATGTTTTTTCCTATCATTACTTTTGCTTGATCGTCTCCATGATCTGAATAAAATCTGTCTTGTAATCGTTTAAAAAGAAATACCGTAACTTCCGGACTATAAAGCGCACCCATATATAAGCCGCACCCACTGAATTTTACAAATATTTTTTTTTAACATAAATAAGCCGCACCTGTCTATTAGCCACAGGTGTCTACACTACTTTATACAGGCTTTAACGAAAGACACGTTACACACGGTGTAACGGGTGAAATATGTTGCTTCCTTTAGGAGCATAGCGTTTTGGGAATAGCATGGAAGAAGTGAGCTCTCCTTTCACCCTGACTCAGCAGCGTTACAACGGCTTGTATCTAAACAGTAGCCGACCAAGAAAGTCATTGTTTACTGTCTTCCTCCTTCCTTTCACAACTATTTCTCTCGGGAGTTTATCTTTTGGCATCGCCGTGCGTTAAAAAATCAACCGATGGAAGTTTTTTCTCCCGATGCCGTGCAGCTCAGAACACAGGTGAGGTGTGTTTTTTTGTTTCCGTTCAGAAATTTCATTGGTCTTATGTTATGGGGTTCAGTTTTTTGGCTTGAAGTTTGTGAAACCGGGAAAAACCCAGGAAAAATTCATAAAGTAGCCGCTTCGTTGTTTAAGCCGTGGGAAAAAAAGTAGCGGCTTATACGGTAAATAAAAAAAAAATAAAAAATGGCTTCCGTTGACCGAATGCCATTTGAATATTACACAAGATATAACATAATGTAGTTTAAATGCAACCAATTTGCTCTCAAACGCCTTTTGTATTGCCAGGAAAGATGAACGTATTCTCACAGTTGGCTGTGTTCTGGTGTGTGGGCAGCCATTACTGAACATGCTGTGTCTTGTGCTTTGTAGTGCACACTGAAAGATTATCATTTTAAAATCAAATGAGCTTCGGACATGCTTGGTTTTGAAGCAGTTCGCTAAATATGCCTGTCAAGTTATTATCGGAGAAACTCCTACTGATTTCATGTTTAGATTCCTGCAGTAGGAACATCTCTCTCTCACACACACAGGATACACAGAGCCCCGAGCTGACATGATGTTTGCCCAGTGTTGGCGTAGAGCACTTTTCGGCAAAGAAGTGCTATTACGCTCGTCTGTGATCGATTGATGGAAACCTAATTTTGCAGCACTTCTCCTTTTTTGTCAGTTACATGCTTGAACAGGCATCAGGTCACAAACAGAAAAAAAACAACCAACCACTGTTATAGTATAAATGTGAAGAAATCAATAACAATGGTGGTTGTTTATTCGAAAATGATAAATCCAACCCATACTACGAAATAAGTCACACCCCACAAAATCCATTTCTAAACTAGAAATCTCGAATCTCAGAATTAGTGTTTCCTGTAGATCCAATTCATTTTCGATTCGAATTCCAATTAAGGCCCCGGGTGACAACTCTGACGAAGACGCAGCTGGTGAAGACCTTGTATTATCACTGCTATTGTGGAACAGATTCGCTTTCACGCGATCAAATCGATGTAACCGCCTCTTGAAACTTACTTAAGCAATGCCTAAGGCGAATGTCAGCCTTAATCGTGAATTATGAGAATGAATATTGCAAGTGACAGGCAGAGAAAGCTGATGCTAATTTTTCTCTGATTTAGATCGCTGTACTTGAAGCGCTTAGAGCCATAAGACGCAATTAACTCAAAACCGAGTTACAGGGATTTTAATTGTCAAAAAGTATGAGGCCAAATCTTTCGCTTTCTGAAGGAAAAAGACTGTAGTTAAAGGTCAAAGTGGGTTTTTTGCTCTATCTATATTATTTAGGGAGCAAAAATTGGATAAGTCGGAAGTAAAGTAAGGTGTCAGCAGTAATCAATTATGAACCACTAGAGATTCATGCAACAGGGATATAATAATTGAAATTTGACGCAGATATTCGGTTTAAATCAGCGTGATAAAGAGTAGAGAAGCTGCAATAACAGCATATGAAGTGATAAGAAGTCTTCTCAGAAGTTGGCCTTAGACACCTAATCACTGATTAAAGACAGAAATAATGGCAGAAGCACTAAGAAAGAGGTAGAGATGAAAGCAGCTCTGTGTTCCAATGATACTGTAAGTATCCTCCAATTTCTCTGCCCCTCTCTTTCTCCCGCTCTTTCTTTAGTTCTCTGTAGACATAGACTTTGAACCAGTCGAATCAATTACAGTCTCATATCTGCCTCATAAGCGTTAAAGCAAATGCTCTAAAAGTTTGTCTCCTCTCTGCACAAGGTATAAATGGAAATAATTAGATTTTCTGAAAGGAAAGTGGGCTGCACTGACATGGCTTCACCATTTCAAAGAGAACCCCCTACAGGTTCTGGAGAACAGTAGGAGAAAAAAAGAGCCAGAGTATGTGGAGAGGTGTGGAAGCAGACATTCCACAGCTGAAGCATCATCAACATGAATCAGTGAATCGGTATTTATTTCTCCTTAATGCTCTAATTGTGTCCTGCATGGACAGTGAATCCTGTTCCTCAAACTCAGATACATCACTCGAGTTCATAGCTGGCCAATAGATGTAATTGTATATGTTCTTGTTTATCAATGAATTTCTGTTTCTAGTCCTGGTTCTAGTCCAGCATCCAGTTTAACTCTAAAGCAGGATGTCTTAAGTAGGATTTATACTTTTTTACTCTGCTTTTGAGCTGCAAATAGAAGTATGGAAGCCTCAGTAGAAGTGACTGCTTTGTTTGAAACATGTATTAACTGATCATGAGTGCGTAATGTAAAACGAGTTAAACACAGCAACGTATACGTACATTATTTTCAACCGACTAATGTGTCATGTTTATTAACATAAAGTTAATATCTTAGTAAATAATATAAGCTGGAAAGAAAATTTAAGCAGTGATGAGATTGGTGTAAGTGGTCATGTAAACATGATTATGTTCCTATGCTTGTGAACACCTAATTATCATTTTTTTTCCCTATTGGAGGTATTGGACTTTTACAATTACAAACTTTATTCAAACACATTGTACGTTTAACACATTAGTACAAAATAATTAAATTAAATAACTATAGCTTTAAGGATGTATTACACATGAACAAATTTAATGTAATGCAACTTTGTTTGCAAGTTTCAACTATGGCCACTTCCCTTTAGCAGGGCTATTTTGCACGGATTCACACATCCACTGTCAATCAGATGGCGAAAGCTTCTTCATAGCTATTTAAAACACATCCTTTGCTCGTTAGGTTTCGTTTCAACTAATCTCTTTGCTTTCTCTTTAGTTTGATGTACATCCAGATGTGTTTGTTACACTATATAGAGACTTTTTTTTGTTACACCGACTATAAGATTTTTAAGTGTTTTTCAGCAGTGTATTCCACATTTAGTCCCTATTTTTAATTACAATAGCCTCCACTCCAACCCATGTAAACTATATCATCTTGGAGCTGGCTTTGTGCATGGGAGCACTGTCATGCTAATGATGATGATGATGACTGCTCAAAAAGCAGACAATGAGTTTGAAGGACTTCACTAATACTCTGTGCGATAGTGAAGTGTTTACTAGCATGAGCTAATGGGTAACAGGTGAGAGTCATCAGTAACCATGACAACACACTAGAAACTCTAGCGTTGCCCCTTCATCGGGTCAGAGGGGTATTAATGAGTTGCTGTGATGAGAAAAAGAAGTGGTGTGAAAGAAAATGGATCTCTTTAAAACTAGTCATTCTGAATATGATTCATATATAATGATACAGTGCAACATAGTGCAATGCATTTGTGCAGGTGATGCAATCTTACATATTGTAATATAGAAGTCATACATTCACTTGGAACCATGGCAGCTAATTGTTGCGGAAAAGGATCACAAGACAAAGTTTAAGATTTTTGTCCTTATTACCCTCAAAAGACAGAAATGTCCTGACTGACAAATCATTCACCAAGAAGAAACAGGTGAGAATTTGAAGCACTTTCTGAAGAATAATTAGTTGATTATGAAAAGATATGATGTGTCAACAGAATAAATGTGTACAATATGCAAATTGTTTTCCAAAACAAACAAATCCTTTTTGCATAAGAGAATATAGTTAGATAATTAACCAAGGTTAATATTAACACTGGATTTACCTATTATCAAAATTATACTGAGACACAGACTATGTTTCCCACAAGCCACTTCACCCTGACGGTTCATATCTCTTAATATACTGCACCTGATTCTCATACACAATATTAAACCCTTGTTTACAGCTTCACCGTTCACTGCACTCATTGTTCCTCATTTGTCTACCCGTGTTGTTTTGTTTGTTTACAATAAACAGTTTTGGTTGTTTTTTGCTTTGTTTTCCTGGTGTCTTTTATTTTATATGTATGCGTGTTTAAGTTCTTTGCACTTGCGTCTGCTTCCTGACCCCGTAAATAACAGAAACACCCAAATATTTTATACTTTAATGACAGACATGCTTCATATATATATATATATATATATATATATATATATATATATATATATATATATATATATATATATAAAATGGCACTGATTTTAATTAACGTGCAAAAAAAATGCAGCGTCGTTTCTGGTTGATGATTTTATAAAATAATATATTATTAACTCATTTATATACCGTAATGTATATCAAAATTGTATACAAATGTGTAGTTACACCTTTCAAACATAAACACACACACACACACACACATTAATGTCCAGCTTCAAGAATTCATCTTAAAAGGAAAAATCCTGACAATTACGCATATCCATCGAGTGAATGAATAAAGCTGGAAGGAATAAATACATTTGTTAAAATACGCTGAATTAAGTTGAACAGTTCAGTAAAACATATTTAGAAATGTTTATTTATAAACATAAAACAAAAATATATATTTTATATATTATGTAACCAAAGACCGAATTTATTTAAAAAATAAAAAATAACTGCTCAAATGTTGATTACAAGCAATTTTAGGTTTTGCATTTCTTTCCCCTAACTGTACCAAAATTGAACCAAACAGTGTTTAAAACCGAGGTACGTACTGCACTATGAATAATTTTTTTTTTTGTGACGAATATATGTAGTTCCCTTTCAGGAACGCTTTGGGAACGCCTCACGTTGTCCACACTCTGAATCACGTGTGACATTCAGCCAATAGGCAAGTCGCGACGTCATCGGCGGACAACATCGCGTAAACCAGGAAGCTATGGCTGAGCGATGGTAGCAACATTAGCTTCTGATTGTTCAGGTAAGCGCTTTAAAATAAATTTAAATTTTGCATGCGTGTCCCTACTTGCCCCCATTTCGGGGACACACACATGAGCTTTGTGTTGTTTGTTTGGGAGTAGAGCATCCAGTGCGTGTCATCCCTCATGGTTCTCTTGAGAGATTTCCTGGCAGCTTGGGAAGAGCTGCCAGACGTATCTCGGTGGATCCTGTACAATGGAGGTGGGCTAATCTATTTAATTTGGGTCCTCTCCTCCTCGGTTCAACGGGATGTGTCCTACCATGGTGAGACACAAGCAGGCTCTGGTCCTGGAACAGGAAGAGCGCACCTTACTTAGGAAAGGGGCCATCAAGGTGTTTCCTCCCTTAGTCAGAGAGTTAGGATACTACAGCCAGTACTTTGTTGTTCCGAAGAAGGACGGTGGATTGAGGCAGATCCTAGATCTACGCTCCTTGAAACGCTCACTCATGAAGCTCAGGTTCAGGATGCTTACACTCAAAGAGGTAGTGTCTCAGATCAAATCCGAAGACTGGTTTGTCACGATAGATCTAGGGACGCAGATTTTCCACATAGCCATCCTTCCTGCTCACAGGAGGTTTCTGAGGTTTGCTTTTAAGGGTGAAGCTTACCAATATCGGGTCCTCCCCTCCGGCCTAGCACTCTCACCCTGCACCTTCACAAAGTGCATGAATGCTGCTCTAGCCCCGCTCAGCTTCAGGGCATCCGCATTCTGAACTATATCGAGGACTGGTTGATATTAGTTTGATCAGAGCTTTAGGCGGTCCCGCATAGAGATGTCGTTCTCACCTGCATGAAGTAGCTGGGGTTAAGACTGAATGCAGGGAAGAGTGTGCTTTATTCGTTGAAGAGAACCACCTTCTTGGGCATAGTATGGGACTCGACTGTGTTGCGGGCACAATTGTCTCCTGCCTGGATCACAGCCATTTTAACAGCAGTCGGGAGAGTAAGAGAAGGCCAACCACTCACTGTGAAGCAATTCCACAGGCTGCTGGGTAACCCAAGACCCAACAGCATCCAACGTGATTCCACTTGGCCTCCTCCATATGAGACTCCACCAGTGGTGGCATAGAGACAGAGGGTACTCCCGAGGGGGCAGCCCACTCTGTACAATAAAGGTCTCGAGGTAATCACTTGAACCTTAGATATATGGAGAGAACACAGGACCTACAGGACATATGCAATGCTCTGGGCTGGTCCACCACTTTGACCTCAACGGCAGAGCCACTCCTGGCTCCTCTGTCCTGCACGCTGGTGGTGCTCAGACACACTAGGCAGGTACTGGTCAGTATCGTGATTGGACACTCATTCCCAAAGCAATTCGACACAGCTTGAGCTCCTGTAAGGGAATGTCTCTAGGTTACATATGTAACCCTAGTTCCCTGAGGGAACAAGACACTGTGTCAACAGGCCATACTCCCTGCATCCCTGTGGCGCTTACCTTCTCTTTTTAGAAGCTAATTTGGCTACAATCGCTCAGCCATTTTGTAGCTTCCTGGTTTATGCGACGTCACCCGCTGATGACGTTGCAACTTGCCTATTGACCGGATTTCACACATGATTTAGAGCGTAGAAAATGCAAGGCATTCCCAAAGCATTTGGACGCAGCGTCTCATTCCCTCAGGGAACTAGGGTTACATATGTAACCTAGAGATTCTGCATCATGTTTCATGTCCTCCCAAACAAATCTTGCCCAGTACCGTTAAACCCCTATATATATATATATATATATATATATATATATATATATATATATATATATATATATATATATATATATATATATATATACTGTATATATGTGTGTGTGTGTCTGTGTGTGTGTGTGTGTGTGTGTGTGCGCATTTCCTTCATGTCTTAATTAAAATATTTATGTAAAGCAAGTTCATTACATTTGAATCATAATTCATAATCTTAATTCAGTTGCACAGGTAAATGATGACACAGCTTGCTAGCCAAATTGAGTTTGCCAGCTGAATCCTAAATATTTCCTGATTTTTTCCCCTTTCAATTAAATTTTCCAATCAGGCTATTTCTGCAATTATACTGCTCATATGGCCTTGAGAAATTCACAAAGAAATTACTGGCTAACAGTGTGGATTAACTTTGCAAATTACATTATTTCATTATTTTACTTTTAATCAACTATTTTTTGAAAACAGCCTGTTGTTCATTTTGCTTGCTTAAATGCTCCAGTAGATAATTTTATAATTTTAATGTAAAATACAGAAACCTACTTGACTGATAAAGAGTTTTTACCAACAAGCCATCAGTCTTTTTCACAACACTCACTTGCTGCTTCTTCCCCAACACTATATTCCTGTTTCTTGCATTTGCCCCATCATAAATTTGTACATTTGTAATTTATGTCATGTTATTTTTTTTTTATGTCCTTAAATTATGAGTTACACAACTTCTTGAGATTAATGTCAAAACAAGTTTTTTTAATCACCAAAAAGAAAGGTTTCCAAACCCATAATCGATTTAATCCTTAAACTATCAGTGTAGCCTCATCAGCAGTGGTCAGGCCAAAATAAGTATTTGCTCATTATGGATTTTTTTCGCTTCCAAATTGCAGAAGCATTGTGTAAGCATAATTAAACTGAGATCAAATGTAGCAGCACAGTCTCATTCTGATCAAAACCGATGATAATCAGGAATGACAAAAGGCTTGTACTCAGCTGTAAATACACACAAAGTTGAGGTAACACCTACTCAGTTAAGCCTTCTGCCTTAATGGTATGTAATTAGTCAACTCTAACTGTGTGTTAATTAACATCGACAACCCTGGGTAATTAGTGCCTTGTTTTCCTTTTATCCACAAATATTTAACATCTTAACCCCACCAACCCTCTTTTATGGCACAAAGTCTCTTGGCTTGTTTTTCCCGGTCAATGTAATTCTCTCAGCAGTCAATAAGCACACTTAAGTCCAATAAAATCTCTTCTCATCCCAGCTTCAGAAAGAAATGCTTTGCAGCATCCTTATGAGGAGGTTATGGAAAATGAATGGACTAGAAGGGACCTGTTGACAAGTGAGATCAGATCATAACAATGATAATTTACAATATGAAAATGAGCAAGTTTGAACACTTGACCATGCAGAGCCGTCCTGGAATGTCAGCCCTTAGATAACTCAACTACACTTCCACAAATAGAAACAGAAATCTTAACAGGGAGAGAGGTAGAGGGAAAGAGAGAGAGGAGATCCACTAATCAGAAGTTGGCAACATTGAACCATCCTTGGCTGGTTGGCTGCTATCTAGAAATCATTTAGTCCGAAAGTTAAAGGCCTAGGAGTCTTAGCCGCAGCATCTGTTGCCTGTTGATAAAGGGTCATTTAGGTCTCGGCTCCCCACCTGCCACTTCCTCGTGCTGTACCGTAACACAGTATCTAGTCATTTGATTAGCTCCAGAATAAAAATGACAGAAAGGCAGCAGAAGTATCTACAGCTACATCTATTTATAAACTCACCCAGGGCTACTAAAATTCAACTCTGGATTTGGAGAAGTTCATCACAATCATGCAGTGGCTGGCTGTGCATTTGGTAACTGAGCCTTCAGTGGGGGTTTACCCGACCAAATCCACCTCTTAATACCATCACGTCGCAATTGTAGAAACTATCATTACTATACAAAAACGCAATATAACAACGAATGGAATTACAGAGAAAGAGACATTTTACATATTGAGGGTAAATACCATTTCACTAAAGCAAGAAACCCACTTAAGACTCCAAACCTCTACATTACAACTGCAACTGTGCCACCTACATAATCTGGAGCAGTTCAGAATCAATATTTGTCTAATAACATAACAAAACAT
>NW_025804567.1:0-13069 GCF_014805685.1 Silurus meridionalis | reverse complement strand
AGCTTATTTTCAGAAAACATTAAAGGACTGAATTATGCAGACCAGTGTACAGTGTTAAGCCATACACTGATTTGCTTTTATGTGACACTTTTTCTTTTACAAAGGATGTACATGAGAAAGTGTCAAGGTTCATGGCAATAACGCTCTTCACATCTTTGGGAGACAATGGTCCACCTCCTAATTCGGATGTAAACGTAAACTATATGTTTATTTATGGAATTTAGAAGCCATTTTCAAATATTGAACATAAGAGTTCAAACTTTTTTTATATGAAATTCATTAAGACTTCAGTTTCAGCAAAAGGTTTTTGTAATAGGATAAAACACTGTGCCCACCCCACCCCAGGTTATCACAGTGTTGTGCTCGGTTACAAAACAACCCTCTTATGCTGACTGAGACACTGATATAGTCACTATAAGAATGTCAAATTTTGATTATTACAGGCAAGAATTAGACAGATTATTAAATGAATATTTATACATTAATTTAAATCAATTTGTGCAGAATGAAATTTGAACTAAATAATATACTAAATTTTTGACAAAAAAAATCCCTAAGAAAAAGAACGCATTTTTTGCTCTTTGATTCAAGTAACTTCATTATTACCATTTCCTGTACCTATGAAGTATAAACATATAATGCAACATGCATCCACAGCACAGTTTCAGAATTGCAAGACCACAATACGAGTTGACAAGTACACTGTTAAAGAAGACCTCCATAATATTCTAAAGAACTATCAGACAAGATTTAGGCCTCATGACCGTAGAGAGACCATGTTTTTAAACTGGAAAATCATTTATTACAGGTCGGTAATTGTAATTGTCCCTAAATGCTTTTGTTGCCTGATCTAAGCACAGCGTTTGATACTAAATCAATCGAGTTTTTTTTTCTAGAGTAAAAAATGTTAAGTTAGAAGTACAGTCCTGTCCTTACTCATGTCTCATTTGACTGATAATTATTAGCTGGGAGTTATAAATGGTGACTTGTACACTAAAGTTTAATGTTTTAAAAGGTTCTGTGTTGAGCTCGCTGTGTTTTTTATTTTTTACATCCAGTACACTACCTCTAGGTACCATTATTCATCAACATGTCAAGACAAGTCAAGAAGCGTTTGTGATTTCAGCCATATATAGCTGACGCAGTACACAGTGAAATGAAACAACGGTCCTCCGGAACCCTGATGCTACATAAAACAACAATCACAGAAACAAGGACTAGTAAGTGTCCTCGCCACATAAAGTGCATGTGTGCAATCTGGTGCAAACAGTGCAAAGACAACACAAGACAGTGCAAAGACAACACACAAAACACAAAATAGCTCCGCCAGTAAACCTGTTGTAACGAGATAAAGTGAACAGTAGCAAAAATGTAAACAAAATATTGTGCAAAAGAGCAAATAGCAGCAATCCAGGAAGATGTGCAAAAACGGCATGTAAACAATCTATGGTAATTTATGGTTATTTGCATCTAAATGTTGACCAACCCTCAACGATGAAGTGCGGAAACAAGCAAAATTGTTCTGCCCTGATTTTTTCGAGTCTTCATCATTCCCATGCATCGAATGGTAATTAAGTGAATGAAAAGTGTATTGTGACCACTTTTCCAGCTTTATGTTGATAAACCACGGTTATTTCACCAATGTGAGACATTAGATTATAAATATAGAACGTAAAATGGACATTACAAAGTGATTCCTGAGTCCACAGTCTACGTCTCTAAGTCTAAAATTGAAAATCAGTTTTTTCGTGGGGGAAAAAGCATATAAATAAATTATATAGTAATTCTTACAGATAGTATTTGTTTGTGACTCATCCCAGCAAAGGAATGTATGCATGGTATTAAGTAATTGTGATGATAATTTGGCCTACAATGTTATAAACTATGTTCTAGTTGGTGTTCAGAGTGGCACATCAGGAAACACCTGCAACATGGACAGCACCATCGCTGTTTCCGGTTCACTTCTTAATATTACATAAATATGCCTCAGTTATATTACATAAAATTTTCCTTTCATTAAAGCACTTTTCTACTAAAAACTATTTGTTTATCATGTAAAATATTAATCAAATACAATGTTAATAGTAAGTGAGGACAGACATGTATTTATTAAGAGTTTATGTACAGTAAAGCTACAAACTTCAAAAATTAAAACCTACAAAAAATCTTAAACAAATACAGACTACAGTGGCAGAAGGTCTTATCTAAGATAATGTTCACGTAATACTTTTGAAAGCAGATACTGCAAAATAAATACAAATAAAATAAACCAATGGCCAATTATTTTTTGAAGTGTTCTGCATAATGAATTTAGCAAAAATGCATTTTATACTTCATAACATTATTGAAATACAGTGATGTTACACATGATGTTGAAATATACACACCTAAATACAAATGCAATTTATAATATAACCAGGGTCTTGAGTTCAAGCCTGAGAATGGGTTACTGTCTGTGTAGAACTTTGAAGGCTCTTTCAACATGGATTTCATAAGTGTGAATTTGTGTGTGTTATACCCTGGATTTAACTGCTGGGGCTATTAATGAAATACTAATGCCTTGCTTCCAGTAATCCTGTAAAAGACTGGGATAAATCATGCATGAATGAATGAATGACCAATTTATTTTTGTGCTTTCTTGGTTTATTTCATTGTCACAAATGTATAAAATGTAAGTTATTCGTCCTCTTTAATAATACCATTAACAGATTCTAAATAGAAACAAAAAACATTACTGTATACTGCAAAGACCCTCTGATTAGTTCAACATGGCCAAACCCTGACAAATGTTCTAATATAAAACATTTCAGATATAAACTCAAACTACATATTTCTTTAGACGCCATTTTCTAATATTGAACATGAGTTTAAACTTTTCTTCATTTGAAATTCATTAAGACTTCAGTTTCAGCTAAAGGTTTTGTAGTAGGATAAAACAATGTGCCCACCCACCCCCCAGGTTAGCACAGTGTTGTGCTCAGTTACAAAACAACCCTCTTATGCTGACTGAGACACTGATGTGTCACAAATTTTATTTTGATTATTACATGCAAGAATAAGGCAGATTATTAAATTAATAATATTTTAACCTAATTAAAATTCATTTGTGCAGAATGAAGTTTTCCTAATAGTTAAATAATATACAACATTATTGAGAAAACACATTTGAGAAAATATAATTTTTGCTCTTTGATTCAAGTACCTTAATTATTACCATTTCCTGTACCTATGAAGTATAAATATATAATTGCACATGTAAAAAGACATTGTGAAACTACAAGTTTAAAAATTATTTCTGATCTACATATAAACATGCATCCACAGCACAATTTTAGAATTGCAAGACCACATACGAGTTGACAAGTACACTGTTAAAGAAGACCTCCATAATATTCTAAAGAACTATCAGACAAGATTTAGGCCTCATGACCGTAGTAAAACCATGTTTTATCACTTATTACGAGTAACTGATTGTCATTGTCTCTAAATGCTTTTGTTGCCTGATCTAAGCACAGTGTTTGATAATAATCAATCCAGTTATTTTTTCTAGAGTAAAAATGTTAAGTTAGAAGTACAGTCCTGTCCTTACTCATGTCTCATTTGACTGATAATTATTAGCTGGGCGTTATAAATGGTGACTTGTACACTAAAGTTTGAATGTTTTAAAAGGTTCTGTTGAGCTCGCTGTGATTATTATTTTTTTTTTACATCCAGTACACTACCTCTTGGTACCATTATTCATCAACATGTATTCAGATATCTATTGCAAATATGAACAACAACCAGACATGACAACATTATAATATACAGTACAATCTGTTTATGCACATAGCCACCAGAAATCAGTTTTGTATCTATTTTATTATTTGAACGCTTTGCTGTATACGAGATGCTGTAACACTGCTGAAATCAAGGTTTTGAAGAAGTCATCAAACCTCTTGATTTTCTACTGATCACTTGCATTGATATAATTTTGCAATCCTGAATGATGAAGTGGAAACAAGCAAAATTGTGTTGCCCTGAGTATTTTCAAATCCTCACCATTCTCATGCATCGAATGGTAATTAATGGAATGGAAAGTGTAGTGTGATCACTTTTCCAGCTTTATGCTGATAAACTACATGTTTCTTGATGAAATATTAAAGCAAATCTCAAATACTGAACATAAGGGTTCTAACGTGTTTTATTTAATATTCATTAGGTCTTTTAGGCATTAGGTGACATATAGCAAGGTTTTTGTAATGAGATAAACCACTGTGGTCCCAGTTGCTATATAGCACACTGATACACTCAATAACAAAAACCCCCTTATGCTGACTGCCAATGATTTAGTAAAAAAAATTCAGTCAAATAGTTTCAGAATTCAGTCAAAGTCATAAAGTTGTCTGCTACTGTATACTGTAAGAGTTTTTAAAATGATAAATAATTTTTTTCGGTCGCTGATTGTCATTATGTCTAAAAGCTTATGTTGCTTAACTTAAGTGCATGTTTGTTACTAATTGTTCCTTTTATTCTTCTTGATTGAGTAGAAAATGGTTCTCATGGTTCTCATTCTCGTATTGATTTTCTATGGATCACTTGCATTGATAAATTTGCAGGTAAGATTTCACCAGCGTGAACATTGGGGTGCAGCAACAAGCAAAACTCGTTGCACTTAGCATTATTTCTAGTCTCCATTCCCATGTGTTGAATATAAATGAATGGAATGAACAGTGTAATGTGACCACAGCTTTATGCTGACAAAAACAGTTATTTCAGCAGTGAGAGACACCAGATTATGAATATAGAACTTACTTTCTCCACAGTGTCAGTCAGTAAAGTGTAAAGTTGAACATCCAAGTTTTTTCTTGGGTAAAATCACAGATATGGAATTCAGTAAACAGTAAAACTGTAACTGGAATTGTGTGATGGTCAGATCAGTTTTAAATACGGTCTGCACAGAGCCCTGACCCTCAAACCCTCAACTTATTATTAGTAACCTGCTTCAAGCCTCTTTGATGTTGCAGCAACTGACCCCCTGATGAACTCAACATGGACAAACCTTAATATTATATATATTTTTTCAAGAAATCAAATGTAAACTCAAACTACATGTTGGTATTTGAAATGTAAGAAGCAGTTCTCAATCACAACACTTCAGAGTTCAAACTTGCTTCATTTGATATTTAGGTGGTCTTCAGTTTCAGCTACAGGTTTTTGTAATAGGAAAAACCACTGTGGTGGTATGTGTTACACACTGATACACTCAGTTACAAAAACAACCAGACATGACAACAACATTATAATATCCAATATATTTGTTTTTTTAATGATTTTTCTATTATTTGAAAAGCTGTGTAAAACAAGATGATATGCAATCAGAGTTTCATCATATTGTATTTCCTGTAGAGGCCACACTGTGATGTATAGATTTTTTATCAGTTACTTGTCTTGATACATAGTCGAAGTAAAAGCTCAAACTTCCCAAGTTTTGAATGGATATCAATGGAACGAAAAGTATAGTGTGACCACAGCTTTATGCTGAGGAAAACCTGCTGTTTCAGCAGAGTGACATCATATTATAAATATAGAATGTGAAAAGGAGATTACAGTAGACCCTGAGTTACTTCCTCTACAGTAAAATCTTCAAATATAAAGTTGAAAATCATTCTTTTCTCTTAGGTAAAAGCACAGATATGGAATACAGTAAATAGTAAAACTGTAACTGGAATAATATGTGATGATCAGATCAGTTTCACTGATGGATGACAATGTTTTTGTAATGAGATAAACCACTGTGGCCAAAGCTGCCACTATATACACTGTATCACACTGATACACTCAATTACAAAAACAACCCCCTTATGCTGACCGAGCCAATCATTTATTGAGAACAAAAATTATTGTAATATTATTACAGTCAAAACAATGAGAGATTAGTTTATAAAATCATTTGCACAGAATTAAATGTACCTAATTAATATACAAAATAATAAGAAAGCAATAAATATCATATCTAAGAGAAATTACATTTTGCTCCACAACAACAAAAAACAAATGTATATTTGAATTATATGCATTTTCTTATTGATCTACAGTATAGTTTCAGGCAACTTTATTGCTACTATTATCTTTGCCATTGAAGCATAAATATGAAGATGCACATGTTGAAACTATTGTCAAACACCAAGCTGTGAAAACAAGAGCTTTTAAAAATCTGACTGACCTGCACATGAATAGTTTCAGAATTCAGTCAAATTCATAAAGTTGTCTGCTACTGTATACTGTTATAGAAGACCTCCATAATATTCTAAAAGATCTATCAGTCAGGATTTGGGCCTCATGATCATACTCAGAAAGTGTTTTTAAAATGGTAAATCATTTTTATTGGTCGCTGATTGTCATTATGTCTAAAAGCTTATGTTGCTTAACTTTAGTGCATGTTTGTTACTAATTGTTCCTTTTATTATTATTTATTGCTTTTTATTTTAAGAAATCAAATGTAAACTCAAACTACATGTTGCTATTTGAAATGTAAAAGCAGTTCTCATACACAACAGTTCAGAGTTCAAACTTGGTTCATTTGAAATCTATTTAGTCTTCAGTTTCAGCTACAGGTTTTTGTAATGGGAAAAACCACTGTGGCCGTAGCCAGAGCCGTATGCGTTACACACTGATACACTCAGTTACAAAAACAACTCCCTTATACTGACTGAGCCACTGATTTATTCACCACACATAATTATTAAGTTAAATTATTATTACAGGTGGAAGAATGAGCCAGATTATTTCATAAATTTTTACCTAAACTAAATATACAAAATAAAAACTAAAAGTAATAAATATTATCAACCTTATTTTGAAAGTATATGCATTTTTTTTATTGCTCCATTTCAGTAACTATATTGCTACTATTTTCTTTACATATGAAGTATATATGGAGTTACACATGTTAAAAACTTTGTCAAACAGCAAGAAAACCCAAGTTTTCAAAAAGATCTCTCTCCTGCACATGAACAAAAATCACTGCACAGTTCCAAATATTAACACCAACCAGACATGACAACAACATTAAAATATACAATTTGTGTATGCCGCCACCGCAAACTGGACAACTTTAAAACAATAATTTTATGATTATAAAATATCAGATGTGAATTCAAGCTACGTTTCTTCAAAAAATATTATAAGCAGTTCTTAAATACTGAAAATAAAGAGTACAAACATTTAATATTTATTAGGTCTTGAGTTAAACTGATGTATGACAAGGTTTTTGTAATGAGATAAACCACTGTGGCTCCAGGTGCTACCCGAATATACACATTGATACACTCAATTACAAAAACATCCCCCTTATGATGACTGAGCCAATGATTTAGTGAAAACAAAAAATATTACTGTATTACATTAGAAAAAGAGACAGATTACTTCATATCAATTAATTTGCGGAATTAAATTGATATAATAACTAAGTAATATACAAAATAATACAAAAGTAATAAATATAATATCTAAGAAAAATTACATTCATTTGCTCCAGAACAACAACAACAAAGAAAACATATGTATATTTGAATTATATGCATTTTCCTATTGCTCTATGATTTCAGGCAACTATATCGCTACTATTGTCTGTGCCTATGAAGTATAAATATGAAGATGCACATGTTGAAACCATCATCAAACATCAAGCTGTAGAAAACAAGAGCTTTCAAAACACCTGCACATAAACATACATCCACAGAATAGTTTAAGAATTTACTCACATTGATAAAAGTTGTCTGCTACTGTATACTGTTATAGAAGACCTCCATAATATTCTAAAAGATCTATCAGTCAGGATTTGGGCCTCATGATCATACTCAGAAAGTGTTTTTAAAATGGTAAATCATTTTTTATCGGTCACTGATTGTCATTATGTCTAAAAGCTTATGTTGCTTAACTTAAGTGCAGCATTTGATACTAATTGATCCTTTTATTCTTCTAGAATGAACAGTGTAGCATGACCACAGCTTTATGCTGATAAAACAGTTATTTCAGCAATGAGAGACACCAGATTATGAATATGGAATGTAAATCGGACATTACACAATGAATCCTGAGTTACTTTCTCCACAGTCTCAGTCAGTAAAGTGTAAAGTTGAACGTCTATGTTTTTTCTTGGGTAAAATCACAGATATTGAATTCAGTAAACAGTAAAACTGTAACTGGAATTGTGTGATGGTCAGATCAGTTTTAAATACGATTTGCACAGAGCCCTGACCCTCAAACCCTCAAGTTATTATTAGTATCCTCCTTTAAGCCTCTTTTTTGTTTCTGCAGAAACTGACCCCCTGATCAACTCAACATGGACAAACCTTATTGATATATTGTTTTTTAAAACATCAAATATAAACTCAAACTAAATGTTGCTGTTAGAAATATAAGAAGCAGTTCTCAAACACAACAATTCTGAGTTGAAACTTGCTTCATTTAAAATCTATTTGGTCTTCAGTTTCAGCTACAGGTTTTTGTAATGGAAAAAACCACTGTGGACCCAGCTGCCACTATATACACACATTGATACACTCAATTACAAAAACATCCCCCTTATGATGACTGAGCCAATGATTTAGTGAAAACAAAAATTATTACTGTTATTAGAGTCAAAAGTAAGAGACAGATTATTTAATAAATTAATTTGCATGGAATTAAATTAACCTAATAACTAAACAATATACAAAATAATACAAAAGTAATAAATATAATATTTAAGAAAAATTACATTCTTTTGCTCCAGAACAACAACAAACAATACATATGTATATTTGAATTATATGCATTTTTCTATGATTCCAGGCAACTATATCGCTACTATTGTCTGTGCCTATGAAGTATAAATATGAAGATGCACATGTTGAAACCATCATCAAACATCAAGCTGTAGAAAACAAGAGCTTTCAAAACACCTGCACATGAACATACATCCACAGAATAGTTTAAGAATTTACTCACATTGATAAAAGTTGTCTGCTACTGTATACTGTTATAGAAGACCTCCATATTATTCTAAAAGATCTAACAGTCAGGATTTGGGCCATGAGAGTTATTTCAGCAATGAGAGACACCAGATTATGAATATGGAGTGTAAATCGGACATTACACAATGAATCCTGAGTTACTTTCTCCACAGTCTCAGTCAGTAAAGTTGAACGTCTATGTTTTGTCTTGGGTAAAATCACAGATATGGAATTCAGTAAACAGTAAAACTGTAACTGAATTGTGTGATGGTCAGATCAGTTTTAAATACGATTTGCACAGAGCCCTGACCTCAAACCCTCAACTTATTCAGCCTCTTTGTTGTTTGTGCAGAAACTGACCCCTGATCAGCTCAACATGGACAAACCACAGGTTTGAGAAAGGTGCGGAAGACTCTGGGAAGGGCAGGATTGAGTACCTTGGGGAAAGGTCCAACGAGGGGCCAGCTTCCTGCATGACCGCAGGTCTGAGACCTCTGGGCGGTGGGGCTTCCTGCGCCCAGCGGGCTCAGGCCCTGACCAACACCGCAGGGCACAGGATCAATACGATGGGCGGGTGATAGCGCTGGTCGCAGGGGAGAGGCCAGTGGCTGAGGCGGCAGAGTGATGCGGGGCATATCAGCTCAAGGCCAGAACGCATTCCAGTGCATTATCACTGTCTCAGGTCCTGGAGGGAGAGAGGGGGTAGTCAGCCAGCATGAGCCACCCAGGTGATTCACTTGCCGGTAGCGAACCCGCTTGTGTCAGGCCGCCATCTTGCCATCACATAAATAGACACGGCTTTCCGCTGCCAGATTGTAATTGGTTCGTTTTTCTTTGAAATCCTGGGTTTTTTATTTTCTGCTTGCTTGAGTTCGAATCTTCCGGTTTTCGCTCTGCTTTTTCTTTATTTTACCGAATGCTGCTTTATTTGCTCTTTTTCTTTTTCCACAAAGAAACCTGGCGAGGAGGAAGGGCGGATGATCCCCAAGGGACTCCGGATCATGTCTGCCATAGCTTCCTTTCAGGACCAGTCAGGTGGTGAGGCCTCGGGAGCTGCCCAACAGGTCAACCGCAATCATAGACGCCAGGCGTGGAACAGATAAACTCTTTATTTGAAAACGCCAAATCATGCACTCCAGGGTGGAGTCGATGATTCCCACCAGACGACTACAGGTCTAGTCACATGAACGAGGAGAGGCAGCTACCTGGTAATCCCACTCCAACACCCGGCCACTGGTCCAGTCCAGGCGAGGATTGTCCTCTACAACCAGAAACCGAATTTGGCGTTTTAATGATGATGGGAATGAGGATTAACCATTATATGTTATGGGCGAAAAAATAAGCAGTGCGGTGCGGTGACCCGATGGAGAATATGACCGCAAGACCAGGGCGGTAAGAAGAGTAGTTCGATATGAGTTGCCGGAATGTTGCCTCGGCCGCTGGAGTCAATGAAAACCACGATCGCGCCCGGACATCGACTTGAACTTGAGCAACAGCCAGGGGTTTCCTGCGTTCCACGTACGTTCAGCCCTCTGCTACAGGTGGCAGGTGGCCTTGCCACAATACAAGCAGAGTCCCTGTGCCTCTCTTTTTACTAGTGGACTGATGTCATTGTCTAAAGCTTTTGCAGGAGGCAGACAGACGAGAATACTGAGATGGGTCAGAGGGAACAGTGTTGAACCCCCGTCAGCGAATTCCCTCATCCGCCGGTTAATTCAGCCATTATCAGATCCTGAAGATCCCTGTCGCAGTCATGTTCTTGATCTCCTTGAGCCCCTAAGAAACGTGTAAGCGCATTGGCATCCCATCACTCTACTGGCGCATCCATGGCTTTATTCCAGACAGATCGCCCGTTGAATGGTCTGGAACAACAACAGCAACCGCCGGTGTGAATCGATCTTAGTTCCTCAGATCGCTTATGGACACAGACCAGGAATAGATTCTCTGCCGTGAACCGCTACCTATACATAAGCGTTGAAATAGGCCACCTTGGTGAGTCATCAAAAAGAAGCCTGAAGCTGAAAAGTTTTCAGCTCAGAAACACGCACTCCTGGTTGTCCTGGAATCGCTCAGTCGGCAGATGAACCCACACCTAGGTGCTGTTAAATGGGGCGGGGCGCCGCTATGGCTGAAACTGAGCAGTGGTGTTAAATAAAGAACGCCTAAATAACTGGTTGCGCTGATTTTGCTTAATTGCACTTGCCAGTTCTGTAATACTGGTGATGAGTGGTGAGCTGCACTAAAGAGAGCTGAGACTGCACATCGTCCGCTGGGTCATGTCTGGCCAGATTGTAATCTTCCCTGGAGGACTATACGTTTATCGGTTGTTGGGTTACTGCACAGGACCATAAGTTTTCGGACACCTTGCTTTGTGATTACCTTACTCAAATTAAGTTTTTTGGACTTTTTTGTGTCTTTTTTTTGTATAAATCTTACCCTGAGGACCGAAGAAGTTGGAAATTTGTTTTATGTGCTTGCTGATTATTTCACATTAAAACTTCTGTTTAGCTTTACAAACTGCGTCCTGCATTTGTGCTACTTTTGCACCCTGACAGCTACTGTTTTTACATATGAATGAACTACATGTGAGTTACGTTAAGTTTACAACACAAATTAGTGACTGCTCCTGCACATGAACAAAATTCACTATTAGTTTCAAATGCAATACAGTACCAGACCTGACAACAAAATATACAATCTGTGTATGCAGCCACTGCAAACTGACAACTTTTAAAAATAATTTATGATTTTAAAAGCTGTGATATAAATAAAAGATGCACACCTGTCCCTTAACCCCTACAAAAATCAGATGTAATTCAAACTACGTTTCTTCAAGAAATATTATAAGCAGTTCTCAAATACAAAAAATAGTACAAACTCATTTAATATTTATTAGGTCTTGAGTTTCACTGATGTATGACAAGGTTTTGTAATGAGATAAACCATCTGTAGCCAGCTACTTCAGTATATACACATTGATACACTCAATTACAAAAACATCCCCCTTTATGATGACTGAGCCAATGATTTATTGAAAACAAAAAAATTATTACTGTTATTACATTAGAAAAAAGAGACAGATTACTTCATAAATTAATTTGCGGAATTAAATTATCAATAACTATAATATACAATAATACAAAAAGTAATAAATATAATATTTAAAAAAATTACATTCTTTTGCCAGAACAACAACAAATATATATGTATATTTGAATTATATGCATTTTCTTATTGCTTTTTGATTTCAGGCAACTATATCACTACTATTGTCTGTGCCTATGAAGTATAAATATGAAGATGCACATGTTGAAACCATCATCAAACATCAAGCTGTAGAAAACAAGAGCTTTCAAAACACCTGCACATGAACATACATCCACAGAATAGTTTAAGAATTTACTCACATTGATAAAAGTTGTCTGCTACTGTATACTGTTATAGAAGACCTCCAAATTATTCTAAAAGATCTATCAGTCAGGATTTTTGCCTCATGATCATACTCAGAAAGTGTTTTTAAAATGGTAAATCATTTTTTATCTGTCACTGATTGTCATTATGTCTAAAACCTTATGTTGCTCAACTTAAGTGCAGCATTTGATACTAATTGATCCTTTTATTCTTCTAGAATGAACAGTGCAGCATGACCACAGCTTTATGCTGATAAAACAGTTATTTCAGCAATGAGAGACACCAGATTATGAATATGGAATGTAAATCGGACATTACACAATGAATCCTGAGTTACTTTCTCCACAGTGTCAGTCAGTAGAGTGTAAAGTTGAACATCTATGTTTTTTCTTGGGTAAAATCACAGATATGGAATTCAGTAAACAGTAAAACTGTAACTGGAATTGTGTGATGGTCAGATCAATTTTAAATACGATTTGCACAGAGCCCTGACCCTCAAACCCTCAAGTTATTATTAGTATCCTCCTTTAAGCCTCTTTTTTTTTTTTTTTCTAAAGCAACTGACCCCCCTGATCAGCTCAATATGGACAAACCTTATTGATATTTTTTTCTTTAAAAAAATGATCAAATGTAAACTCAAACAACATGTTTCTCTTTGAAATGTAAGAAGCAGTTCTCAA
>NW_025804566.1:0-13119 GCF_014805685.1 Silurus meridionalis | reverse complement strand
GAAAATGGCTATATATTTGGTATCAAAATACTTTAGTATATATAATAATTTCCAACTCTTTAGTCCTAAAAGGATTCCTTTGATTTAGTAAAATAAAACGTTGATTTGATATATATTTTTGATTGGTACATTTTGGATTATAAAGGGAGCAACAGTATTAAAACAGATATCAATCCTTGGTAGTAAAAATTAATCCATTAATTTATAGGGACCTGAAGCTGAAGCTGCCCTGCTACAAACTGAGCCCCAGTTCATCGGGCCCTTTTGGATCGCCGACCAGGTCAACGACATGGCTCACCGGCTGAACTGCCACCGAGGTACCGTGATCCACCCTACCTTCCATGTGTCCTTGCTCAAGCCTTTTGCCTCTTGTCTCTCGCCCCCAGGTGGCTGCGGCGCCCGCCCAGCCGGAGGTCGTGGACCAACCCGTGTCTACGCGGTGCGGAGGTCCTGATTCCAGGCGGCGCGGGGTCGCCTTGAGTACCTGGTGGATTGGGAGGGTATGGTCCGGAGGAGCAGACGTGGTGGCCCGGCAGGACGTGCTGGATCCTGCTCTGTTGGCTGAGTTCCACGCCGCATCCACGCCGCCGGCGCCCAGGCGAGGGCCGTCCTCGCGGGTCAGGTGTCTGGTGCCGCCCCTGGGGGAGGGGTGGTGTCAGGGTACACCCTGCTTCGCGCGCTGCCCCCGCCCGCTCAGAGCTCATCACTATTCTACTGATTCCGAACACCTGCCTCTCATTTATCATGCCCATATAACCACCTCTCACCCCACTTTAGCATCCGTTATTGTTTGCATTGGTGTCTATGTGTTTTGCTGCATTACGCATTAAAGTTTTTGTTTTTGGTGTCGCTTCCGCCTCAGTCACCGCCAAACACACACACAGTAGTCATACACACATGGTAGTCTTACTAATAAACAAAAAAAATTCATAATAAATGGGAATATTCTATGGTGGTCATAGAATTGTCTGAAATCTGACGTAATACATGTAACGATATAACAGAACATAATATCTCATGATACACAAAATGGAGAATTTACACACACACACACACACACAGAAAGACCACCAGTAGTTATCACAACCAATGGGAACGTCCTATGGTGATCATAGAATTGTCGGCAATCAGACGTCTTATCATGGAAGGCATATAATAGATCATAACACACTGACAACAAATGAGAATAACACATACACATACAGCAATCTTAAATGTTATCTCCCAAATTACACCAGAATATGCAATATCCAAATCTCCATCATGCATTTGTCTAGTCAAAATCTTATCCTTTTCTTCTAGACCTTGCTGAGCTTTCAAAATGTGATTATCTTTCCTTTGCATTAAAGACATTAAAGTACCAGAATTGAATGATATGCTAAAGTTCAACTCTGGAATATCTTCTACAAAGCCTAGTTGATCTTCCGGCTTTAAAGACATTGTCTGTTTTGTTGCATTTACATATGGAAAATAGTACGTTCCAATGGACCAGGTTGATTTTGGTGTTATGCAAAACGAGGTTTCATTAATTGGGCAATGTGTCTGGGTATTATTATAAAAAATGGATAAATGGTCTAGGGTGGTGGTGATGCATGTTCTTTGGTCTGAAACTATCACTCTGGTGAAATTGTTGTGTATATGAGTTAGGTTGATTTCACAATTTGCATATTTTGATTGGGGTGTCCCACACAAGGGTTGTTTTTCTATGGCATCGCACTCACAGATAAAACCAAATGGTGTTTTATCACAACATTCTGTGTTCACTCCTTACCACACCCCTGATGGTAATTGAGTGATGAATCTGGGTAGGTCCTTTCTTTCCTTTAGTACATTTTCTTGTAATATTCCCAGGTTGTCCACCTGTAGAATCCTTTCAAACAGTTGTTCCTTCTGAAAAACTGGTACAGAAACAGTCAAAAGCATAGCATACATTTGTCTCATAAAGCACCCGAATCTGTCGAAACTATTTCCAGCAGAGCAAGCCCAGAAAGTGTCCTTTGGTTTATTGATCACAGTCTCATTCCGCCACCTTAAAATCTGTATAGGTGGAGCTCTGTTGGTGGATTTTAAAGGTTTTCCCCTTGTCGAGAAAAAGGCAAGTGAACGCCTTCCATCAAAGGACCATAGTCTAGGGGACTGTAAAACCCGGCAGGAATAGGATGGGAAGAATCCTTTGGAATTTGCACGATGTAGCTGTATGAAATGGGCAATTGGCACTTACCCAGTCTGTCCATATAGTTCTTTAAATCATCTGATGTCGTATTAAAACAGTCTTTCATACCAAACCATTTCATGAGGACCTCTTCAGTAAAAAGAGTTGACGGGACTTTCCCAGCTAATACTTCCTTCAGTATGCGGGTGATTTCTTGATGCTTGATGGAGAAGAACTGCGCACAGTATAATTGTTTCTGCATATTGTTAAATGTTTTTAGTCTGTTGTGTTATGATGGAGAAAGCAGATTCGATTGTGTAAATATTTTGAACTGTTTTCTTCTCTTCACTCAGTCCTTCTTGCAGATATGCATCTGTTTGCATAACCTGTTGACCAACAAGGGCTTTTAGTTGGAGTTCATGCGATCTGAGTTCCTGAGCACTGATCCAATTGGGTATGCCTAAACCTGTTCCAGTGGCCCCAAGGATGCTAGCAACAAATCCTAACAGTTTCCGTCCAGGGGAAATACCTCTTTGTTGGTCTTGTGGAGATTTATCTGATAGCTGGTCAGTGGGTGAGCTGGTAGCTACTGCTCCATGGTACCTCAGGAATGCCGTTGTCAAGAGATCTTTATACATTACTGTCACACTCTCTCCCCTGCATCGCTCGTCCATATCTGGAGACCAGGCTGTCAGATTGACTAGAACTGGAACATGGATCCACTGGATGTTGAACAGCACTCCTTGGAATGGCTTTGTCATCACGCCAGATAAAGGGGCCGGTTGAGGTTCAGGACACTTTTCCGTCAGCGTCAGCCTGGGAAGCATCACTGCTAGGACCCACCGCCACATTGTTGGGTTATAGGATTCTGAAACATAGATATTAACCAAAATTATTTACCATAACTTCGTCACGAGTTCAAATTTGTGTTTGTGTACATCTTGATCATAATACATCTTGTTGTATTTTTGACTGAGTCCAATTTGCTGAGCTGCCTGGTAATACATGGCTGGTAAAGATTTACACAAGTTCTTAAAAAACATTTTGGTTGTCCATCCCTCAACCATTGGTTTAGGGACTTCAAAGAGGAGGTGTTCAGGTAGTCTCATTTTCCTTCCTGTCATTAGCTCATGGGGACTAAAACCTGTGCTTTTATGTACAATCCTCTTACTGAGAGTAAAATGTTTGGAAGATTTTGGGCCCAGTTGGGACCGTTCTCAGTACCATTTTCCTCAAAGCCGTTTTTTAGTGTTCTGTTTGATCTCTATGCCTCCGATGATTGCAGGGTGATGTGCTATATGTAGATGATCTTTTATTCCAAGCAGTTTTGCTAGATCGACATGGATTTTTCCTGTGAAGTGGGTGCCTCTATCACTTTCTAGACTCAATGGAAGGCCAAATCTACAATAGATTTGTTCCCATAGCACTTTTGCTGTAGCAGAGGCCGTGTCAGATTTGATAGGAAAGGCTTCAATCCATTTGCTGAATGTATCAACAACCACTAAGATGTATCTGTATCCACCCTTTGCTGCTGGTAATGGGCCAATATAATCAATCTGGAGGTTTGTCCAGGTGTTTTCGTCATTATCCATACCAGGCCACCAAAACATATTAAACAGTCTATCTTTTACTTTCGTGACACCTAGATGCCCCCCTTGATTGTGAACATGGTATAAAATGTCATTTCGCAATTGCGTTGGTGGCACCCATACTATAGTGTATCCATCTTGATACAGTAGTATATTGTCATGTGTCATCAACCGTGCATCATGTGGAGCGAACGGACCATCAACAATGTTTTGTTTGTTGGTTTTCATTTTTATTGCCTTCGCTATTACGGGGTCGTCATGTTGAGCACTTTTCAAATCTAACGGCTTTGTAGGAATGAGGGCTGCAATCGGTTCGTGATTTGTCACAGCCGAAAACATTCTGCCTTCAATGGCGGCCTTTTTTGCTAGCTCGTCAACTAACAGATTTTTATATCGCCAAGTTTGTTAATGCCTTTTTTTTGATGGGCTTTTACTTTCAGCAACGCTATCTTTCGAGTGCTATTCTGTGCCGCCAACCACAAAGCTTGAATTGGACCACAGTGAATCAATGGTTGGCCGTTCGCACTTGTGAATCCCCTTTTTTGCCAGATCTGCAAATATTCTGTAAGAGAATTAACTACAAAGGCAGAATCTGAGTAGATATTTAAGTCTACTTTCGGGATGGCCTCGAGCGCCTGAAGCACTGCTGTTATCTCTGCTTTTTGAGCGGAAAATGTGGACGGACATTTATACAAAAAATCTCCTCTGTCAGAATGGATAGCAAAACCTGTATAGTATTGGCCCTCATGCCAGTATCTAGAACCATCAACATACACATGCACTGCTCCCTCAATTGCTGTTACCTCAAAGACACTTTCCGGAGGACGATTGTGTTCAGCTTCACAAGTGTGTGGGATACCTTCGTATAGGAGAGTTCGGGGCAGCATGGAGTTAGGTTTGTACACTGTGTTAAAATTTTTAGAGCCTAAATCTAATGTCCATCTTGCTAGTCTAGTGCTAGATACTCCCTTCACCTTTCCATTTTAGAGGAGCTGTAGAGGGGTATGTGGAGTATGCAGTGTCACTTCATTGAAACCATATATGTACTCAAAATGTGACATAGCGCAGTGAACCGCCAAAAGGTGTCGCGTACAGGAGTCAAAAGATTTTTCAACTGGGGATAATACCCGTGATGCGTAAGCAATGGGACACATTGTACTTGTACTTCCTGGAGGATAACAGCTGAGAGAGCCTCCTCAGTGGCGGCTGTCTGCAAAATAAAGGGTTGTGTTCTGTCTGGATTGCGTAAGGCTGGAGCTTCAATTAATGCTGCCTTTAGCCTTACAAAGGCCGTCTGGTGTTCAGGACCCCAGTCTAAAGAATCTAGCTTCTTCTTTTTGCCTGAGAGTAGAGTATTCAGTGGTTTAGCAATATCTGCAAAGCCTTCAATGAAATCTCTACAAAGCTGTTACCGATACAGGAACTAGTAGTCTCTGAATAACTTCAACTTTGTGTGGGTCAGGTGTGCGGTCCCCTTCACTTATCTTAATGCCTAGATAAGTGACTTCTGACTTAAGCAACTGGGCTTTTTTTGGATTTAACTTGAGACCCGCTGCTTTCAATAATTGAAGTAATTCTGTCAACAAGGTAAGATGTTCTTCTCTGGTAGTGGTCTGTAACAACAAGTCATCCACATACTGAATCAAACATTCAGGTTTAGAGAATCTCTCCAATATTTTAGCTAAACACTGGTGAAATAGGGTGGGAGAATTCACAAAACCTTGTGGAAGTACATTCCAGGTATACTGGGTGTTTTTGAACTTGAAAGCAATGATGTAATGGGATAGACCAAAACCCATTAGACACATCAAGGGCGGAATAATAACTTGCCTCGGGTAGAAGGGATGCTAACAAATCAGGAGTGGAGGCCACTACAGGTGCACAAGTCTGAGTGCATTTGTTAAGCTCCCTGTAGTCTATACATAATCTCCAAGAATAATCTGGTTTTCGAACAGGCCAGATTGGAGCTAGTGATGGTGAAAAGCAAGGTCTTATAACACCTTGTTCCAATAGAGAGTCTACAGTACACTGTATATATGGATTAGGTTCTTCTGGATAGTTGTACTGTCTAAGGGAGGGCGGATCATGGCCTTGAATCTGTACCTCCATCACGCTGGTGGCAACGCGACCACAATCATGTTTTGATCTAGCAAAAACACCTCTGTTGTGATGTAAAAGATCAGACAACTTACAATCCTCTACTGATAGCAATGCGTCCAAATCATAGTCCTCTGACTTTTTTATTGAATGTACAGCATCTACATCTGAAATCTCCACCACTTTATCTGTACTCAAAGGGTTACGCCAAATACAATTATTGCCATAGTCAAGAATGTAACCCCGTGTATTCATAATATCTGACCCTAAGATACTACGACCATCACCGGTCTTGCTAAGCCAAGCTTTGCTTTTAAACTTGTCGTGACCAACTTGAAAGTACATATTTTCCATTTGTGATGCCAGGGACACTGTTCCGTCAAAACCTTCCAATGTTACTGTGTTTTTACATTTGGGTGGGGAGTTATCTGAATGGAGGATTGTTAATGAAGCACCCGAATCTACTAACCAATCATTGCATCGGCCTCCAACAGCAATATTTACGATTGGTCTACCATGACTATCCCGTGATAAAGGTGCTACATGTGTTAGGGAGGCCTGAGAGCCCTATTCGGAAAAAGGCTTGGTGTGAGAGGTCTGTCTCTCTTTGTGAGAACGCAATTCCTCATTCTCTTTGCTCAATCTGCTTATTGTGGCCTGTAAGTGATTAAGGTAATTCCCTGATCCTGCCTTTTTGTCAGACAATTTGCACTCTCTGGAAATATGTCCTGCTTTGCCACATGAATAACAAACAGGTAGGTTGTCTGGATTATAAGGGGGTGGCCTCTCATCTCTATCTCCAGCAACACGCCCCTCTCTTTTCCAGGATACTCTACGATTGTTATTTGGATAGGACTTTCTTACACCTATTACTGACACAGGATGAGACTTTTTAATATTAGAAGTACTGTTGTAAAACTGTGTCATCTTGGCAATGATGTCAGGAAATTCCGACAGATGTGTTACATGCATTGCTACAGCGGAACGGGTAAGTGAATCACATTTATTAAGCAAGGCCGATTTAAAACTGACATCATTAGTCGTAATGTCGGGATTGCCACTGAAAGTTTTGAAAGCTTCAAGTAAGCGCTCTGAAAATGCCACTGGGTGCTCCCCTTTCCTCATGTGCATATCGGATATTTTATCCCAGTTAACTGACGTCATACCTAAGACCTCAAGCAATGCCTGTTTCCTTTCTAACTTGTTGGCAGTTCTGTCCCTAACTTTCTAAAAGACAGCTCCCGAGAGAGTATCCGGCAAGCACATAGTTAACAGAACACATGCATCGCCATCAGTAAATTTGTAAATGTCCATATGTGAGGAAAATACCAGGTGGAGATTTTAGAGGAGATGGGACGACAGCTTGAGACGGGAGTACCTAACCCGGTACTTTGGGATGAGATCTGTGTGGTGAACGACCTAATCCTGCACTCTTCACGAGGTGCAGTTCAAGGCTGCGGCGCGTGATGGGCTTGGCTGTGTCAGGTGAGAGAGCGTTGTGGCTTAACCTGTCAGGCTTGGGTGACACAGAAAGCGGAAGCCATGGATGCTGCCTACGACCCCGCTAAAGGTCTGTTCGGTCTAGCTCTAGAAAAAATGAGAGAAACCAGCACTCTCAGGAAACAGAAGGATGAAGCATTCAACCTCATAAGCTGTCTCAGATCCCACCCCCTCAGCCAGCGCGACAGGGTTTTGCCGCAGCGGCTGTGAGAGGAGACCAATGAGCGCGAGGAGTGCAAGATCGGCTCTCAGCGGACAGCAAGCTGGTCAACGCCCGAGATCGGATGGCTCGGGTCCATGGGGAAAGCATTCATTTGCGGCCACGGCTGCTAGAAACCGTCCGCCCCACCCTGAAAAGCGAAAGAAGAAGCGTGCGACCTGACACGAATGTTCTCCTATCCTCCTTTCTCCGCTGGTGAAGAAAAGGAGAAGGGAACACAGCCTGGTTCTAAGTTCCGGAAGGGCTTCCTCCTTAGTTTCTCCTCGGGTTCGAGGATTAAAGAAAAATGTTCAGTGTCACCAAGCACTCACGAATTTGTTCACCGCACGTCAGTTCAGACGATTGCGCAGTAAAGAATTTATCATCGCATCCAAGCCGCGGGCTGAGGGCGATGTGTTCAAGAATAAAAAACTCGAGATCGACTCACTTTTGAGCAAAAGGGCAATCAGAGTTGTTCCGGAGGCAGAAAGCCTTCAGGGATTTTACTTCCGGTACTTTGTGATCCCGAAGAGAGGAAGCACATCTCTTCATCCGATCTTGGACTTGCGTGTGTTAAACAAGCACCTGAAAAAATATTCATTTAGAATGTTGACACACAAAGCACTCTGTCGGTCAATCCGTCCAAACGTTTGGTTTGTGACGATCGATCTATCGGTCACGTATTTCCACATAGACGTTTACCTGTCACACAGAAAATATTTGAGGTTTGCACACAGAAGCACTGCCTACGCATTCCATTCGGACTGTCTGAGTTTAAAAATAAACAGGAAAAAGAGCCGCTTGTGTCCCGTGCGTGGAATATGTAGGACTCAGTATAGATTCCCTCTCCTATCGAGTCACGCTGACAGAGAGGAGAATCGCATCTCTCATGAAGTATCGCTCCCATTTTAGGGTGGGGACTATGGTCCTGTTCCGAGTGTGCCTACGAATGCTGGGTTTAATGGCCTCAGTGATTTCTGTGGTGCGTCTGGGACTTCTCATGCGAATGATGTTAGAAGGGGTCGACCTGAGAAATAAAGGTGGGGCGGAGCCTAATCTCAGGTCGACCTGTCTGTCAAGACAGACGTGGTGTCATAAGAGCTTCCATATTTAGTCACGCCCAAAGCAATTCCCATAGTGAAACACAGAGCGAAGTTAGAAAAAGAACTAAGCCCATATATATCAGAAATGGGTCCCACCTTCTATAAAATAGGACATCTTTATTATTGGACGCACAGGTTAGATAATCTAATGAAACATATTCCAATATAACCCTGTGCCATAATAATCTAGAAGGGGCCTTATCAACTAACCAGTTCAAAAGAATACATTTTTTTGCACAGAATGTTAGGAACTTGCAGAGTGTCTTTTTATGTTTGTCTGCAACCATGTCATTGTATATTCCAAGCAACATGTGTTTTGGATCGTAGCCAATATTAATGGATAAAATAGCATTAAGTTCTTGTACAACCATAACTCAAAACTTCTGAATCTCCCTACAAGACCAGAAACAGTGGATAAGATCTCCTCCCCTGTTTTACATTTCGGGTACACATTGGCGAGCAGTCTTCTTTAAACTTGTGCCTCCGCAAAGGTGAAATGTGAGCTCTGTGCAAAATTTTCAACTGCATTGCTTAAGGTCCCTGCACTCTTCCATGCTTCCTCCCATTGATCATCTGTGATTTGTATATCAAGTGTCCTTTCCCATGTCCTCTTACATTCCATCCTATTTAAAGATCCACAATCCTTGAGAACCTTATAGAAAATAACTTATGAACTGTTCGTTTGCGAAAAAAGCTGTCTCTCCACAGCCGAAATGTCCTGATTTGTGAGCAAAGTAGTGTCCTTTTTCACAAAGTCTCTCAACTGTAAATAACGAAAAAAATCCTGTCGTGGAATGTTGTACTTGGTGGTTAATTGGTCAAATGACATCAAAGTGTCCCCCTCAAATAGATCATGTAAAGTATTGAGACCTTTATGTGTCCAAACTCGAAACTTTGGGTCTACAGTCCCCGGCAGGAAGTCATAATTATCACAAATAGGAGTAAATGTTGAGGTAAGTTGGGGGTTGACCCTCCAAACGCCTGACAACTTGCCATGTCTTGACAGCATTTATTGTGATGGGGTTACTGCAAACAACTTTCCAGGACTTAAACTTTTTAAGAAAAAGCAAATTTACTAAAGGAAATTTACTGAGTGAGCTTTCAATATAAAACCACACTGCTCTGGGCCCTCTATGTACCCAGTCAGAGATATAATGCAAGTGAACATTTACCTGATATCAAGACCTCCCACTGAAGATGTGCTCTTTTTTTAGCCCATATAAAAGAACTAAACCAACCATTCAATTTCTTAATAGTTTTATGTGTGAAACGTATTGGATTCATTTGAAGTGGGTAAAGTAACCTTGGGAGAATATTCATCTTTAGGAGGGGGATCCATCCCAACCAAGAAACAGGAAGAACATTCCACCTTTCTAAATCCAACCAAATACGTTCAAAAGTGGAAGAAAGTTTACTTTATACATCTGTTCAAAGGAGGAGTAACATTAATGCCCAAATATATTAATCCATCTAAACGGAAAGGGTGATAATGTCTGGGGTATTTGTTTTAATCCACCTATAGCGTTGCCATTGACTTGTGTCTAAAAGAGCTGGGGTAGAGGTATCAGGATTCACCATGAATATCAAAATATCATCGGCATATAGGGCAATCTTATGTTGATTGTTTGCTATTGTTAACCCACAAATTTCATTATTTATCCTTATAGCTTCTGCCAGCAGTTAGATTATCAAAGCAAATAAAAGAGGTGATAGAGGCAGCCTTGCCTCGTCCTCTCCCAACTTTGAATGCAGAGGCGGCATCCATTAGTCAACGGCACCAAGAGGCTCATTATACAATAACTTGATCCACTTAACGAAGTGCTCACCAAGACCAAATTTATGTAACGTATGAAATAAGTAGGGCCATTCGATGCGATCAAATGCCTTCTCCGTATCTACAGAAATCACAAGACCATCCACTGACTGCTGCCTAGCAAACTGCATCAAATTCAACAGGCGCCATATTATTGGCAGAGTTGCGTCCTCGATAAAACCTGTTTGGTCATCCTTTATTATAGTGGGGAGAAGGCATTCTAACCGTGTTGCTAATATTTTAGAAATAATCTTCAGATCTACATTCAGCAGTGAAATAGGCCGGTATGATGAACAGTCCTCTGCTTGTTTACCTTTTTTCCAAATTAGGGATATATTCGCCTCTCTCATGGATCGTGGCAATTGGCCTTTTACAAATGAGTCATTGAGCATATTTAGTAAGGGGTCAACTAATAAATCTTTAAATTCTTTTTGTAGAATTCAGTACTAAGCCCATCTGGGCCAGGTGCTTTCCCAGATTGCAAACTCTTTATTGCTTCTAGAACTTCCTTTTTATATATAGGAGCATTGAGAGAAAAGGTCTGATCCTCTGATAAACTGGGTAAGTTGAGGGTGGAGAAGAAAAGCTCTGTGGATTGTGTTGTATCCCCTTCTAATTCTGACTTATATAAATTTTTAAACCATTCTTTAAATGTATTATTAATAGATAAGTTGTCTAGAAAACATTAACCGTTACTATCCACAATGGATAGGATAGACTGAGAGTCAGATTTTTTCTTTGTTAAGAATGCTAAATATTTCCCCACTTTATCCCCGTGCTCGTATATTTTCTGTTTAGCAAAACACTCGAGCGTTCTCAGAGTGGTATGGCATTAAGCGAGAACTGCCGTTTCAATATTTTTGCTTGTCAGTTTGTTTGTTTGCTTATATGCCTTTTCTGCTATTCCATTGTAACTTTTATCACAATTTATCCACCATAGTAGATGTTCATTCATAAATAAAGCATTCAAGCAAATTCCCAGGCGGTCTCCCATCCAAGTACTAACCAGGCCTGACCCTGCTTAGCTTCCGAGATCAGACGAGATTGAGTGTTCTTTTTTTTTTTTTTATTGAGAATTTTCAATACAAAAATATACAACAATAACATTTTCCAGGTGATAAACAGCAGATTAAAAGGTCTCCAACCTCACAAAGCATAAAAACACAATAATTATTACATTCTTTTCATTTTGTTAAAATGGCATTCTGAAACCTGAAACTTCTAAAACATTGGTGACTTCCTGCGTAAAGACTTTGTAAAAATCATTCAAATTTCCATTTTCCTTAAAATAAAAATACAGGCATTCAACATACCTTTCAAATTTCCTTTTAAAAACAAACCATACATCCATTAAAAATTGTTCTCTCTTTGCTACCACCCGTCTTTCCCATATTGCACTCTTCATCAACATCACCGGTAGATTCAGAAGCATTTAGTTTTTACTTTTCTTCTCAAAGCCCAACATCATCACCTTATTCCATTCCATGTCATCATCATCTTCCCCACTCAATTGTGAAATTATACTTTTACATTTCCCATTAAAATCCTCTAATTCCTCACAGTATAGAAACAGGTGTAAAAATCCCTCAGCATGATCATTACAAACTTTGCATGAAGCGGACTGTTCCATTCCAATCCTATTTAAAATTGCATCTGTAAAAATAGCCTTATGTTTTGCAATCAGAGAATATAAAAGTGCTGACAGCGGGCATCCTTGTCTTATTGATCTTGTTATTTTAAAACACTGTGTTAAAAACCCATTGCATTTAATTTTTGTTAATGCACCTTTGTATAAGATCCTTATCCATTTAATAAAATGTTCTCCAAATCCAAACCTCTTTAAAACGTCAAATAAGAAACTATGTTCCACCCTGTCGAATGCTTTCTCAAAGTCTAAACTGATAATAAAACCATCTTTATTCTGCTCACGCATGTACCTTATCGTATCTTTTATACCAATTGTTGTGTGTGCTATATCTCTACCCTTTACACCGTACACTTGGTTAGTTTTAATTATGCTCGGCATCACTTCCTTCAGTCTGTTGGCTAAAATTTTGGATAGAATCTTAAAATCAGTATTCAGCATAGTGATTGGTCTGTAGTTCTTAAGATCTGTTTTCTCCCCTTTTTTCTTGTATATCAATTTTATTAAGCCCATTCCCATTCTTTGATTCAACTCTCCTTTCTTAAAAATATCTACATATACTTCTTTTAAAATATCAGGTCAAAACGTCTTGAAAACTATATAAAATTCACTTCCCAAACCATCTATTCCAGGACTCTTCTTTTGTTTAATTCGCTTATTGCTCTTTTTATCTCTTCTTCTCTTATCTCTTCATCACATTCTTTTTTGTCCACTTCCCATACTGTTGTTTTATTTGTTTCAATAGATCCTGTTTCTCTTCTTCACTCACCCCTCCGCCTCCAAACAAATTCTCATAGTATAACTTAGTGGAGGAAATGCGTAAAGCAGAACGTTTGGCCACGGGTGGGCTAACGCATCCACACCCATAGGTGCACCGTTCTCGCCAGAGAAAAGAACAGAGGGCAATGAGTTTTCGTGCGAGGCGAAGAGATCTCACGGCCCGGCCGAATCTCTCCCATAACAGGTTCACCACCTGAGGATGGAAAGACCACTCCCGCACAGGGATTTCCCTGGACAAGAG
>NW_025804565.1:0-14007 GCF_014805685.1 Silurus meridionalis | reverse complement strand
GTTTCCTCTGTAGTACTGGACCCAATTCAGCACATAGATCCAGGAGCACAGCTGTAGGAATCTAAATCAGCTTATTAGCCAGTTATCATCATGGGCCAAGAAATCATTATGGTCCCTGAAGTCTCTTTCTCTCCTTAATCTTCCATTGGCGTAATCCTCCAGCAGTGCCATCATGCAGCATGACACACTGGGGTCACCACAGCATTTATATGTTTACAGTAATTACACTGATCATTAACACTGTGATTATGGTCGGTATATAAGGAAGTGCTGAATGTGTGATTAGAATCAGCAGTAATGAAGCAGTAATGAGCACAACATCTCTTATTCTTGAAGGTTGATTTATCAAGAGTAATAAATGTGTCAGAAGAACAGACAGCCAAGAGTTGAAGTTGTGGACGGGACAGAGGGTCATAAAGCGCCCATAAGAGAATTACATGCTACTCTGTTTGCAACTCGGAAGATTTCACCGTCCTTTAGTTCTCTCTCTCTCACTTAGCCTTATTGGGGCTGGACTGCATGGTGCAGACATGGCCGAGGCTACGCCTGTACGCCTTTTCCCGATCGCACTGCTCCTGGGAGTTCTGGAGAGATTCCGCCAGGAAGGAGCTTGTCTCTCCTGTGGCATGTCACTGGCCGGGCAGACTGTGGTTTACAGAGGGGTAGCTTCAGCAGCTGGTCTCTACTGAGGTAGTAAAGACCATTCTTCATTCCACAGTTCCCTCTGGCCCTTCGAGCTCTTGGCCGAGGTTGCCCTTAGGTATCTGTCGGTTAAGACCACATTTCTCCTGGCAATTTCCTTCCTTTAACAGGGTCGGGAACCACAGGCTCTTTCCATGGACCCGTCTCTCCTGAGTTTGCCCTGGCATGGCCAGTGCTATCCTTTAACCTAAACCGGGTATGTGCCTAAGGTGCCTAAAGTTCCCTAATGACCTGTCGTTTGCAGGCATTCTGTACTCCTCCTTTCCTAGCCCCTAACCAGGAAAAGCAAAATCGAGCACTGGACACATACCTTCACAGGAGTCTGTGGAGGAAGTGGGAGCAGCTGTTCTGCGATGGCCCTCAAAGGAAATGTTTCCTGGCTAATAAGCGGACACTCAGTAGATGAATTGTGGATGCCATTTGTCTGTGTTATGAGTCCTCTGGTCTTCCCACTCCCTTGAGTTAAGGTTCATTCCACCGGGTTATTGTGGCCTCTACTGGTCATTTGTAACGCTGTGGGCTGGTCCAGCCTGCTGACCTTCGTCAGGTTTTATGACTGACATAAGAGCCACTCCGGCTCCTCTGTCCTGCATATAGGTTGTGCTCAGACACACTAGGCAGGGACTGGTCATCATGGCGTGATTGGACACTCAAGTTCTTGAAAGGAACGCCACTAGGTTAGCTCCTGAGGGAATGAAATGGGCCATACTCCTGCATCCCTGCAGCGCTTACCTTCTCCATTTACATTTTTCTTTATTTTTTGCAATTGCGCTCCCATTTTGTAGCTTTCTGGATCGTAAGGCGTTCCCAAAAGCTGGTACAGCTGCTTTCCTTAGGGAACAAGGGTTGCATTGGTAACCTAGTGCCATTTTATAGGAAATTAGAAGGATCTGAACGGTGACTTGGTAATAGGCTACAGGTCATTAAACCTCATCCCCAACCTGCTACTGCATATAAATTTAATATTATAGTTTTTTTATGTATTTCTTGATGTTTGTGTGTGTGTGTGTGTGTGTTCCAGCCCCCAGCTACATCAGACTGGTAGGTTCTGGAGGAGACTGCCACAGTGGTTCATAGGGGAACAGTGTGTGATGACTCTTGGGGTATTGAGGATGCAGATGTTGCAGTGTGGACGGGCCATCAGTACCCACACACCAGCCTGGTTTGGTCCTGGAACTGGGGCCATATGGCTGAATGAGGTGGAGTGTGAGGGGAATGAGACGTCCCTGTGGAACTGCAGATTTCAGCTGTGTGAAGAGGGTGAATGTGGACACCAGGAGGACGAGAGTTGTGTGCTCAGGTACAGTGTGATGACTGAGAATAAACCTGTTAAATATATTCAATATGTAGAAGTGTATAAATCATCCATCTCCCACCAGAGTTTAAAGAGATCCGACTCACGGAGGGCTGTGAGGAATCTGAAAGTGTTCTACAATGGAACCTGGGGTAATGTGTGTCACACTGAGATGAATGATGAAACAGTAAACATGGTGTGTCGAGAGCTGAACTGTGGAAAACTCAATGGTTCGACCTCATCCAGAGCGAGAGTAGAATCTGCTCCTAACTGGCTGGATTATTTGAAGTGTAGAAACACGACTCTAATATGTGGCAGTGTCCATCTTCACCCTGGGGACAGAACAGATGTGATAATAGTGATGAGGTGGCACATATTACCTGCACAGGTGGTCCACAAGGTACACAAGAAAATTGCTCCTATTTCCTCTTAGAAACATTGACCAAGTAAAGATTTATAAAGAAAACTGTTTGTTCTTCATTATTTGTATTTATTAGTGACAAAATATATTTTCTAATGTGTTTATAAAATAATTTATAAAAAAAAACTTCCTCATATAACCATCCTGAGATCATCTGAACTTCTTCATATTGTTAACTAACAGACATTAATTCAATAAACAGACCGAAAGCTGATTTTCTGGCTGCAAATTCCATCAGTACATTAATTAATTTATTACACATCAAAGGAATCATTTCAGGATCTTCAGTAAATATAAGGTTTTATCTTCATGGTGTTGTTGAGGTGTGTGACTGGAGATGTTATTCAGCGTTGGTGTGTTTCCTCATGTGTGATGTGTGTGATGTAGAACACTGGTCTCTCAGGCTGAGTGGAGGAAAGGGAAGCTGCTCTGGGAGGTTGGAGGTGTATCATGCTACATGGGGCTCCGTTTGTGATGATCAGTGGAACATCAGTAACGCTCAGGTGGTGTGCAGACAGCTGGGCTGTGGGTCGGTGCTGAGTGCTGATAGGTTTGGTCCTGGTGAAGGGACTGTCTGGCTGAACAGAGTATGAGATTCACCTGTGGGACTGTCATCATTCCCTGAAGAAACACACTGACTTCTCTCATGCTGGAGTCACCTGTGCAGGTCAGAGGTGTGCTAACTTATCAGCATTCTGTCTCCACTCATTACACTTTTCTCCCAGGGTTAAACCCTTATTTTTAGACATTATTAATGTTCGTGTCTTATTGAATATTTTTCTGTTCCAGCAGCACTAAAAGCTTTTCTGTTATCAGGAGAATCTCTTTCCATGCTGTTTAAAATACAACCCAAATAGTTTGATGTTGTTTATGTTGTAATTTTTGAGTGGACTGTTTTAATGTGTGTGTAGTGATTTACACTTAGACTGGGCTGATGTTTAAAACTGTTTCATCTTCATTTTATTTCTGTTTGGTTTCTGTGTGGTGATTATATGAAAATGCACAGGCAGTATAATGAAAAATTATTCTGATAGTATAAATATCAACGTTCTGTTTGTATAAGAACTATAATCTCCATTTTGTCATCTACACTGTAAAAATGAAAAGTTGACTTAACTTAAAATTTCAAGGCAACTTGCTGCACAGCTTTTTTTTGAGTTTACTCAACTTTGGACCAAGTTGTTCATTCAACTCAAATCACTGAGTAAAGTCACATATCTTTTTTGTTCAGCTAACACAGTTTTTCTAGTTAAAATTACTTGTAATTATTTTCCAATGTGTCCCAATAAATTATGTTATGAACATTTTCTATGAGTTTTATGGACAAAGATGTTTTGTTAGCATTTACACAATGTTATAAAATAAAACTATAACTGCAGACTTTAAGTTTTGTTTGTTTATTATCTTAAATACAAACAAGGTCAAACAATAGCCATACCTCTAACAGAAAAAAAAAAGAAAGTCAAAATAAAAATGTCAATCAATAAAAACAATCTGAAGATAATTGAAGATTCACTTTTAACCTTTTAACGTGTAAAGGCTTTGACTTTATTCCTTAGATGCTTAAAACATTAAAACACTAATAAACATGTAAAATAAAATAGTTCAACACTGGATGGTCTGCCTACCTTTCAACAATTAAACACTGTCAACAATGTCAACATGTACCTTACAAAATACACTGCAATCAATGAAAATTTTAAACAATAAAATAAATTAGTACAAATATAAATTAAATAAATAAAATAAATAAAATGGCACAATAAAGAATCTGAAAAGATGAAAAATAAACGCACAATCAACAAAACAAATTAAATAAAATGACATTGTAAGACATTATATTAACATTTCAACAACTCAGTTTAACAATTTATTTTATTAATTAACATTTTAACATTAAGATGCTAATATTTGTTTGAATTCAAAAGATGCTCACACCAAAATGTCAACATTCCCAGTAAGAGTTTACTTTTCACGGACTGTACCTTTGCAGAGCAGTAAGCCCCATTTTCATAACACCAAAAACTAACATTTTAAAACAGCCTAAAACATTTTAAACAGTTCAACAATTCACAGTTCAACAACGTTCACAGGAAGAGCTTAGTTTTCAAAGACTGTACCCTTGCAGAGCATCGAGTGCCCATTTCCATAAACACCTTCTCAATTACCTCAAAAGTATATTTGAGTTCTTTGGGTACTGAAAATCCAAGGCGAAGATAAGGCCAAACAGGTAAGCAACAGCAGATTGTCTGAAATGTCTTTCAGAACAACTTCTCCTCCAAAACAACAGCAAAGTTTGTAATGGTAGGCAGTGTGCTAGGGCGACATCATCCTCGGTTAGAACAAGAATTCTATTTTCATCCCTCTGGTCTGCTGGAGATGTGTCCTAATAAACAACAAATACATCATTATCAGCTGATCTCAGTTTTAATCTTTTTTCCTGAAAACACAACTAATTATATGAAAGAACAGGTTTTAAAGGTGCAAATACAGTTGTCATGAAAACAATTCCAATTTACTCGTCCTCCATGTCGCGCTCTTGTGTGTTTTAGAAGAACATCTTGAGAAAAGTGGGCAAATTTGCAAATTTTACATTGCATGCTGAGCTCTGAAACCAACGTTTGTTTATATAGTGAGCATACACAAATGAAAGTAGACCCTTTACAGATTTAAATGATGTATTACTTTGACATTTTTGATAAAATATGACCGAGCAGTTTAAGCTCTTTTGCTGGCATCTGAAAAAAAGCACGCTTTGGCAATTCAGACTCCAGAGGGTTAAATAAATTAAAAACTGTAACGCAGCACAACAACCTCTTTGGGTTTGCCCTGCTCATGCAAACTTGCTTTAAAATAATAATCTTGACCAGTGACACTACATTTCTTAGTTATGACTTTCAAAACCAGGTCAAAAACAATTGTACAATTTATTGGCATTAAAAACTCCAACATTAGATACATTTGCATGTCGCAAACAATGTTTAATGCTCACACTGATGTTTCACAAACATTACAAACAGTTCAACATTATAAAAAATATAATAAAATGAATAAAGATGCTTACTTTAAACGCTGATGTTTGAAGGGTTGATAAAGCTGTCCTGAAGCTTGACTGATGATCAAAATGGCGCTATCATTTCATGTTCACTCCAACGTCTGCACGTTATAGCGCATGCGTGCCAACCACCAAGCCAACTTGTGTGCTTGTAAACTTATATGTGCATATCCAGTCAACGTTTTTTTCAAATTAAGTTGGCCAGACAATTTTTGAACCAACTTATTTCCACTTATTAAGTCAACTTTTTGAGTTTTATTGTCCAGTTAACTACAAACTTTTAAAGTTGGATTTTACAGTGAACAAGTGTGTTATATCGACGCTGGAACAGCATCCAACTACAATAACCAAAACACAGTGTCCTACATACACATGACCACCACAGACTGCAATACACACAAACACAGGGACTGTCATTCTGTTCACCAGCTGATCATAAACACCTGAACTCCATCTCCCACTCACCACACATAGAATATAAAGCTTCTCCCAACACCAGTTCCATACTGGATATGTTTTGTGTCATTCTAGTCATATCAGGCCTTTCTGTTCCCTTTATACAAGATGTACATCGACGTGTAAAATCTCTGGTGCTTCAGAAACAGTGTTTAAATAATAAAGATATGATCATTTCCTCTTCTTTAATTTACTGGTGGAATATCAGTGATGACCCTGAGGTTGTTGGAACACCATTACTATTAATACTGTACAAACCATTTATTCAGGAGGAAAAGGTGAAGCAGAAATGTGACTGAGACGCCATCAAACACCTTTTCACAACAAATCAACCAAATAAACCAAATTTATCTCCTTTTCACACTTTTAATGCATTAAATGCTGTAAGTGATCAGTTCCTCAACTCCCTCACTGTACATTCTATTGTACTTTCCATACAAACAAAATTACTATATTTTCCTGTGCATGTCTTTTATATGTGACAAAATCCAACCTGAATCTGTAATCTCTTATTCAGCGTTTTTATTATTTCAGTGCTTCTGTTTTTAGCCACCAGATGTCGCCAGTGGGCCCTTAATCCCTAATCCCTAATCCCTAATAGCTAATCTGCGTTCCTGTGTTTAGTGTTTCCACCAGTGTCTCGTTACTGTGTGTAACTAAATTTCCCCTTTTGTGTCTGTTCTCTGATTATTGAGTTGTTTCTTGCAAATGCCTTTTTTTTCTGTTCAGACCTTTTTTTAAAACTCACACCTACAGTTATTTAATCCATTAGTCTTGACATTAAGGAATCTGTTATGCTTCAGGTTACCTGTTATGTCGCTGATGTGTTTTTATCAGTGGTGTGCAGTAATGAAGTAAATGTAATTTGTTTTTTTGTAATTTTTTTATTTTATTTTTTAATAAATAATATTTTTTTGGATGCTTAAGTACATTTTAAGGTACAGTTAAAGTAAAAGTAAAAGTTTAATGGGACTATATATATATATATTTCTTTTGGTTTCTCCCATTAGGGGGCGCCACAGCGGATCATCCGCATGTTTGATTTGGCACATGTTTTTATGTCTTCCTAACGCAACCCTCCCCATTTATCCGGGCTTGGGACCGGCACTAAGGCTTGTGCAACCCTAATGGCTGGGGTCGGTTCCCTGACCGGGGATCGAACCCGGGCTGCAGCGGTAAATAAATGGAATAATCATGGAGAAAATTCAATGTTTTATGTTGCCAATTCTTTTAAATAAATTGTATACACAATATAAATATGAAAGAATGGGGTATAGTCACTTTCATTTATATTCATTTATCATAAAATCTTCTACAATCCAGAAGGTGGCAGCAAAGTGCTTTAAACACACCATCACTGACCTGCTGAGGTGCAGAGGGTCAGGATTCATCTCAGTCCAGAATTTACAACATGAACATGCTACAGTCATGTACAGTCATGCTACAATAAATCATTTCAATACATACAACTTTACAGTCTCTACAAAGTGCAGGTACACAGCAACAACATGTAATCATATAGAACATCTTACTTCCTGTGTGTTGGGCGTTGGATCTCTCATACAATTTCATGCAACTATTCTCCCACGTTCTTTTTTTTTATCTGACGATGTGTTGAGCATATTACTCTATTACTCTTCTCATTTTTATATTTTTATATGATTTTTCACATAAGTTTCTACTTGTGCTTTGAATATATGTGCATACATGCTGTTTGAGTAGTTTAATGCATCTTGACTGCGTGCTGCTCGTTTATTTAATTTTTATTTCCCATCATGTTTTTTATCTCTGTCTCCTCGCATGTCTGATGTCCTTTGCCTGGTGTGTGGTCCCCACTTTCTACTGGCCATCGCTCATATCTGTTTTCTGAGTGACTTATTGGTCCTCATATGCTTCTCTATTTTCCACCTCGAATAACTCTTCCGGTTCATACTCACGACGTGTCTACTTACACTGATCTCAAGCTACTGATCGAGCCTTTTTCTCCAGACTTCGCCTCCTGACTATACCCCAATTTCTCCCATGGCAACTAAAGACAATCCTGGTCCATCCTATTCCTCAGGACCTGACAATATTGTTTTTCACTATGAACTTTCCCATATCTTTTACAACTGCCCCTTGTACTTTTTACTTCTTACATTTTCAAAACCAGCTCGTTACTTTAGTTTTAATTCATTGATTTGGTGAAATATCAAATCGATTTCAGCCGAACAACCGATTTCCTGTTACTTTTTCAATCCGCTGGTGTATAAAGTCCTGACTCTCACGAAGATAAGAATCAGCAGGCAGAAGGCAGTAAGAAGTTTGGGGTTAATGTGGATGAGACAGAGGGAGTCAGTGATGAGAACATGACTGAGAACAGACACATTCCTGATCATCATCATCTTTTCTCTGCTTGTGTTCTATATGTGGATCTTCAGCCTGGATACATTCATTAGGTAACAACATTTTTAATTAGTTTTGTATTAATATATATATATATTTGGCTGTCAAAATTTAATTTTTAAACGGCACTAAATGTTATTAACGCTATCAATTCAGTGCTCATTTCTGTTTTTACCATTTTTATAAAAAAATGTAAATACATAAATAAATAACTAAATATAAAAGAGGCGAAATTAAAACCTCCAGCAAAACATACACTTATTCACGACGTCCCTTCTTTACTTAGATATAAAATAAATAAATAAACACCGAAAAATATTTGTAATCAGTAAACTTTTGTTTTATTTTTGCACCAAGTCTCAAATCAAACACCAAATCCACCATGTTTTACACAATTTACCCTCTGGTGGCGTTTTGTGGGTTTTTCCCTCATAATGGCGACACGAACTTAAATTACTGTCTTTATTGATCGTACAGATAAAAACAATACATCATTCAAATCTGTAAAATGTCTATAATTATATATATAAGCTTCTTGACTTGAAGAGGTGCAGTTTCTCCGTATCACCTCATTAACTGTCCGTGTGGAAACATAGCAAAGGCTCTTAATGATGTCCACACGCCTCTGCACTGTTATAGCCTTTATATTTAATCACTGTACATATGATTACATACATATCACATGCTGTACATATGATACATATTTATCTGCACTATTTGCACGATTGCTACTTTTGCACTTCTGGTAGATGCCAAACTGCATTTCGTTGCTGTGTACCTGTACTATGCAATGACAATAAATTTCTATCTATCTATCTATCTATCTATCTATCTATCTATCTATCTATCTATCTATCTATCTATCTATCTATCTATCTATCTATCTATCTATCTATCTATCTATCTAATATGATGTGAGGTCCAGTTAACAGCTAAAACAGGTAGAAGTAATAACTACTTTTTACTTAAGTACATGTCTGAGCCAAGACTTCTTTACTTTCACTTAAGTAAAAAGTATAATCAGTACTTGAGTATTTTAAAACATGAGTATCTGTACTTCTACGTACTGTAAGTAAAGGATGTGTACTTTTGCCACCTCTGCATATAATGTATGCTAATCGTTATATATATGCTAAACTCTAAAGCATGACTATTGATGTATTGATGTATTGAATTCTCTGCTAAGCTGAGTATTATACTGTATTAATGCTGAATAATGGTTACATGTATTAATCTTGTATGTAAACTAAAATCAGCAATGTTAAATGTTATCTGAAGGATATTGCTAAATGATATTATAAATCTTCCGAACTCTTCGTGACCACGCTCCTGCATAGCTCCAAGCAGCCACAGCACGCTTAGACCAGAGCCACTACAAGATGGCTGTGCGGTGGTAGCGACATTAGCTTCTGCTCGTTCAGGTAAGCGCTTTGAGTGTGTTATCTGTGCAGTCATGAGCTTATATGCAGGTAAAATTCCGTCGTGTCTCCTGCTTGCCCCGATTCATTTCGGGGGTGACATGCAGCCGATGTGTTGTTTGCTTAGCTTAGGAGCGTGCTTAGTCGGCTCGAGGGTATCGGTTGTTAGCATTTTAGCCGTGCGGCGCGCTCCCGGCTGCGAGGCGAGCTCCCGTTCCCGGGATTGCGCTGCTTTGAAACGGTTCTTCTCGTGCTTCGGTGCTCCGTATTCTTCCTCCGAGGTGGGTGAATTTCGGGAGCGCTCTCCGAGGTGAGCGCTCTCCCGAGGCTTTGGCTCGATGGTATCGGCTGTTAGCATTTAGCCGTGTGGCTATGCGCTCCGGCTGCTAGCCGAGCTCCTGCCCCCGGGAGAGCGCTCGTTTGGTATCGGTTCTTTTCCCGTGTGTGTGACGCGGTGCTCGTATTTCTTCCTCGAGGTGGATGAAATTTCGAAATTAGGGGAAGCATGCCTGGCGGCTGCTTCTCCCGGTGCGGCGGCGCAGCATTACATGTCTCTCTCCGAGGAGGTTGAGCTGGTGGATGCTGGCGAGCCTGCGACCTCACAGCCTGTGCTGTATATGGAGCTCCTTGTGGTCGTGGCACGGGCCGGTCCGAGCTGGATTAGCTTGGCCGGTCGTGTGGCGGAGCAGCGCGCCAGTGAGCTGGTTGTGCTTTCCTGCACTGTGTCACAGCCTCAGCGCCTCCTGATCTGCGCACCGAGGTGTCTGGGTCCTGGGAGGCCCGTGACGCCGCATGCTTTTCCGATGTTCTTCGCCAGCGCGAATGTTATTCGTGCGCGGCTACGGACGCCGCTTGTGGTAGAGATGCTAGCTAGCTATCTCCCCGAGTGTTGCGCGCCTGTGACGGCCATCGGTTTGCCTACAAGCCGCTTGGCTCTGGTGGGTAGCGCTGCCGGCAGGTCAGGCTACAGGTTGCTTCCACACGATGAGTGTGTTGCAGGCATACCAGGCTGGCCTGCTATGGGGGATGATGCGAGCTTCCTTCTGAGCGTCATGGTGTCCCTCCTGGCCTGACCTGGTGACGCTGTGGGTAAGGGTGATTGCTGGCGGGTTCAGGAGGCCGCGGTGGCGTTCAGTGGTAGTTCCTCGCTGCGATGGAGCTGCTCAGCGCAGCCGCGCCTGGTACGTCCAGGCACAGCGAGATAGCCCGGTGAGAGAGATTTCCGCCGACAGTTCGCTGCGGATGGGTCCATCGCCTCAGGCTTCGACGGCCGCAGTACGCTGCTCCCGCCGCTGTTCAGGGTCTGTTCAGCCCCTGCCACGGGTCGTGTTCAGGCGCAGCTTCCAGCGGTTTGTATTCCGCGTATGATCGCTGCGACGGGGTTCCGCCTCCAGGAGGCTTCAACGGCCGCAGTACGCTGCTCCTGCCGCTCGGGTTCAGGAGGACTGTCTGTTAGCCCTGCCACGGGTCGTGTTCAGGCGCAGCTTCTCCAGCGGTTTGCTCCCGTAGCCCGCCATGATCGCTGCGGACGGGGTTCCGCCTCTCAGGAGGTGGTCGGCTGCAGAGCACCGCCCAGCCGCCTTGAGTGGGTCGGGGCCAGCCCCGAGGGGTTGGTTCTCCTGTGGAGACTTTCTGTCAGTCTTAGGGCTGCCTGGAGTCTCGGGGTCCTGACTGTGAAGAAGGGCTGCGCGATTCGGTTTGCATCTTCTCCTCCCTGCTCGACGGGTGTGTCCCGCCTGGTGGGACCCTGCAGGCCCTGGTCCTGGAACAGGAGTGCGCACACCCTGGGGAAAGGGGCCATCGAGGTGGTTCCCCTCAGTTTGCGAAGTCAGGCTGCTACAGCCTGCTTCGTTGTTCAAGAAGAAGGACGGTGGGTTGCATCCCATTCTGGATCTCGCTACTTGAACCACTCACTTTTGAGGCTCGGGTTCAGGTTTCTCGCTTAGAGAGGTCGTGTCTCAGGTCATGTCCAAGGACTGATTTGTCATACGCTAGATCTGGAGGTTGCATGCCCCATGCAGCCGCCCTTCACCGCCGACGGAGGTTCCTGAGGTTGCTGGGCAAGCTTACCAATATCGGTCCTTCCGGCGGCCTCAGCGCCTCACCCCTGCCTTCACAGAGTGCGTGAACGCAGCACTGACCCCGCTGCTTCAGGGCATCCGCTTCTGTATTATATCAACGATTGGTTGATGGTGGCTCGTTAGACCACCTGGCGGTTTGGCATTGAGGTGCTGTTCCGCCTGCATGAAGGTACTGGGGTTCGACTGGAGACGCTGGTTGTGTGTACTTTCCCAGCGCGGAGGGCCACTTTCTCGGCGTGGTGGGACTCGGAAGTTGCGGGCACGGTTGTCTCCCGCCCGGTTTGTAGTCATCCTCACTGCAGTCAGGAGGGTAGGGGCAGGCCGCCTGGTCACTGTGAGGCAGTTCCAGAGGCTGCTGGGTCTCATGTCGGCAGTGTCCGCATGTGGCCCCTCCAGTGGTGGCCCGGGCAGTAGGTTCTCCCCTGAGGAGTCTGTGTCATCACATCAAGGTCTCACGGTGCCCGAGCCTTGGTTGCATGGTAGAACCTTACGTTTCTGTCCCGAGGCCCCGCTTTAGGACCTTGTCGCCGTAACGCTAACGACGGGCGCCCATCACGGGTGGGAGCGGTCATGAGTGGCCACTCCTCCCAGGGTCTGTGGAGCGCCCGCCTCTTGTGGCACATAGGTTGCCGGGAGGTGCTGGCAGTGTTGTTGGAGTTACAACACTTTCTCCCAGTCCTTAGAGATCGCTATGTGTTGGTCCGCCGACAATGCTGCGGTGGTCTCGCACATCGCCCACCGGGGACTTCGTCTCGCCTTGCGAGCAACGGGCGAGGGGGTTCTTGTGGTCCCGGACCTAACTCTCTCATTTAGAGCCGGTTACATCCCGGACGGTTGATGTCTGAGCAGACGCCTGTCGAGACAGTGGCTGCCGTGGACGGTTCGGCCGAGGCTACGCCTGTACGCTTTTCCCGATTGCGCTGCTCGGGAGTTCTGGGAAAGTTTTGCCGGTAGGGAGTCTGTCTCCTCCGGTAGCACCTGGTTGGCGGGCGGAACCCTGGTTCACCCCGCCCGGTGTTGTGGAGCCTGTGGCCCTGAGGGCACAGCGGCTGTTCTCTCTACCGAGGTAGTAGAGGCCCCTCTCCACTCCAGAGCTCCTCCATGAGGAGGTCGTATGCGCACGATGGCGATTGTTCGCCACGGTGAGCACCATGACTTGGACCCAGATGACTGCCCGGTCGGTTCAGTTCTGGTGTTTTTGCAGGTACAGTTTGCCGCAGGGTTAACCCTTCGACCCTGAGGGTTTCCGTGTTCGCTGGGTAGGTCCCATTGGTGACACGCTTCCTCCGCGCCCGGAGGCTGTGGCCCGGGACACGACTCGGAGTGCCTGTCTGGGACTTGGCAGTTGCCTCGTCCCACCTGGAGTTGCCCCTGGCATGCCCAGAGTGTTCTTACACGGGCCAGGTGCTCCACACGATGTGTCGTGTTACAGGCATTCTGCCCTCCCTCTATTATAGCCCCCACCAGGGGTTACGAGACGGCTGTGTCCAGTGCGAGCACTGGGTGCTTATCTCCACAGGACGAGTCCTTGAGGTGGTTGGTGCAGTTGTTCGCTGCAGTCCTGGTCCCCGCCCGATCGCGTCAGCCTCACCGGAGTGTGGCGGCCGCGCCGGGTGCACATGAGTGTCACCCGGGACGCCTGTGACGCTGCGGGTTGGTCCACCCCGCTGACCTTTGTCAGGTTCTATGGCCTCGACCTCAGAGCCACCCCGGCTCAGTCGTAACCTAGAGACGACATTAGCCATCTGAAAACTGACATTATTTACACACACACATGACATAGTGTCACACAGGAACTCAGGACAACCTCTGACTTTAACAGTGCCAACCCTACACTCACTGCCAAACTTTTATCAGCACATCACCTGCCCCACCAGGGGAAAGGACACTGGACCATACACACCAGATAAGGACAGCGACCAGGAACAATCACATCCACCATTCCAGAAATCATCATCCTCATGCTTGTATAACCAAGAGAGTGTGTGTGTGTGTGTGTGTGTGTGTGTGTGTGTGTGTGTGTGTATATGTGTGTGTGTGTGTGAATAAATTCTCTGAACTGGAGCTTTGCTCTCACACAGTCCACTTTCACTTTTTCCACACGAGTCTTTTGCAGTCTATACACCAGTGATGAGAAGCTGACAGTGCAGACTGCTGCACACATCTGTCTGTATCCTGCCCTATTAGCTGCTTTA